>NC_052064.1:25359026-25620567 GCF_903992535.2 Arvicola amphibius
GCTGAATTGCTTGATTATCAAGAGTGGTAGGTTCAATTGGAATGACCCCAGAGGTTCACATAATTAAATGCTTGTTTCCCAGTTGGCATAGCTGGTTGGGAAGCATTAGGAGGTATGGCTTTGTTGGAGCAGGTGTATCACTGATGGCATGTTTTGAGGTTTCAAATGCCCATGCCAGTCATAGACACTTCTTTCTGTCTTGTGGTTGTATCTGAAGATGTAAGCTCTCAGCTACTGCTCCACTGCCATGCCAGCCTTCCAGCTGTCACGCTTCCCACCATGATGCTCATGAACTCACCCTGTGAACTGTAAGTTCCAAATAAACCATCTCTTCTATGAATCCCTGTGGTCCTGGCGCCTTAACACAGCAATAAAAAAGGAAAACACTAAGAGAAGGGAACAAGCTTTGAACTTAATCCCTCTGTTATGAAAGGTTTATGTGTTTGTCTCAATTGTTAACAATCTCCCAATAAAACCTAGTCTTTTGAAATGTGAGAATGAAGAGTTCTGTCTTATCTGGAATATGCCCTTAAAATACATCTTTAGTTCAAAGCTTGAATTAGCATACTATTATACTAAGACTCTAGTCTACAATATATTTTTTTCATTGATTATGTAAAATTTTATTTAACTTGTGAAACAGTCCATGCACACTGAATATAGTGATCGCTTCTTCTATGTCTTCACCACAAGACAAGCATTTTGCCCCAAACAACTCTCTCGCTCTTGGAAGATGAAGTTTGAATGAACTTAGGCCAATGAGTAGAAAGTAGAATTACCTCCTGGAGTATAAATTCAGACATAACATTCAACAAAGAAACACTGATAACTAACAGATTCAACACCAAATTTTTATATTACCCAAATATTACCCTACTACACAGAAATGGCAATCAACAGTCTAAAAATCTTCTGGAGAAATATTTTTAGAACTATATCAAATATTACTGTGCAACTCAGATCATTACCTCGATCTGGAAACTAATCCAAATTCTGATGCTGGTTTAGCATCAGCAGCATGCACGTCCAAACTGCACATCCAAACATCAGTTATGCCCACAGAGACATTCTCATTGCACAAGTGCTTCATGTGTAAACCATATGAGAAGGCAGAGAATACACAATGCCCATTTCCGAGATTTTCCAAAGGCTCCTCTAGATTTTGCGCCATTTTAAACTGAAAACATAAGTCTCAAATTTAGGTCTTTTGATAACTTGTATTGAGTTTAATGCTTAAGAAAAAAAGTCTCAACAGATAACAGCAAGTTAATTAGAGAATACCATTCCCAAGATAACCTCAAACTCATGATTCCCCTGCCTCTGCCTTCCTCATCAAATCCTACTTGCATATACCACCACAACTAGCAGAGAAAAACATTCAATGAAAAAATTTCATTTATTTATTTACCTTGGTTTGTTGAGACAGGGTTTCTCTGTGTAACAGCCTTGGCTGTTTTGACTGTAGATCAGGCTAGCCTCGAACTCAGAGAAATTCTCCTGTCTCTGCCTTCGGAGTACTGAAATTAAAGGTGTGTACCACCACGTCAGGGTCAGTTTTTATATACCTGTCTGTGCCAGAAAGACTAGCTCCAGTTTTCTTTTAAATGACTTACTTATTTTTGGAAAGGGGTCTCATATAATCTGGGCTAGCTTCAAACAGTCTGTGCAGCTGAGGATGACCTTGAATGTCCTCAGTCTGCTCTGGATGCTGGGGTGACAGATGGGAACTGCCATTACTGGTGTCTGTGGCACTGGGCATCGAATTCAGGGTTTCATGCTCGCTAGGGGTAACCTTAGTTTAATTATCAATTGAGCAGAATTTAGAGTTATCTGGGAACTGGGTGACTTTTGAGTGGTTCTGGCTTAACTACAATTGTAGAATCCATTGAACTGTGAATGAGACCATTCCCTGAGGGGATCCTGTACTGTGTAGTGGAGGGAACAAACTGGGCAAGAGTTCATTCTTTCTGGTTTCCGGTGGAGGCAGACCATTGCCCTAGGCTCCTGCTGCCCTGGGTTCCCATCTTGACAGGCTGTTTGAACTGTGAGGTCAAGTAAAGCCTTCCTCCCTGGAGTTGCTTTGGTCAGAGTACTGTCTCTTAGCAACAGGAAGGGAAATAGGCTAGCCCTCTAAGGACTCAGTTCCAGGCTCAACTCAATGGATGCTTCCTGGTTTACAAAGAACTCTTAATTAAGGGTATCAAACGTGAGATGACAAAACTCTAAATTTCAGAAGATAATCTGTTCTAACAAAGAACAGTGTTAGACATTTCAGAAAGCAAATTTCTCAGGCAACTTATTTACCAGCTCTTCCTTCTTAAGAGATTTTCCTCCAGTAACGAGCGCCACGGAGCACACACTGAAGAGCAGGCAGAGGTATATTCTCTGACAGAAAATATCGTTCCCGAGAAGCTTACTCATTTGTTGCTCTGCTAAAGTAATTACTGCAGCAGGGACTTGCTCATTTATCATTTCCTGTTGCCTTTGCTAGTTTTTCTCGTTGTCTTTTTAAACAAATACCTTCATTGTCCTTGCTGCAAAACCGATAACTTTATTTCACTAGGTACGATAAGATACAGATGCAGTAGGGTTTGCTCCCAATTCCAAGAAGGATCTGCACCTGGGAACCACAGGGGAGAATTGTGCATTCATGTTCTCACTTGAGGAGTCAGCATAGCATAGTTGAGCAGTAACCAGCCCCAGCCATGTCTGAGAGATCTTTTAGGTCTCCCCTCTCGAGGCTCAGAAGTTTTCATGAAAGTTTGTGTTCTAAGACAGTCAGACAAACTGATCCATGAGCGACACAAACATTTCCGGGTTTTTAAGGATTTCTGTGGAATGCCTCAATAGGATTCAGGTAGCAGGTTTTAAATCTCTTTCTGTGAACCAACCTGCTATAAAAACTTGGACTCAGAAAATAAAAGGAGGCTTTGAAAGAGTTGCTACTGCCTCCTTAAAGAATATCATTTAAAAAAAAAAACACCTTTCAAACAGGTAGTATGTGGTTCAGCAATTTAGTATAAGTTTGTAGAAAGCATCTAATGTGAGCAGAAATATGACACAGCTTTGAGCAGGCGCAAAACAGAACCCTGAGTTATGAGAACACTAGTTGGGAATTCTGAATAGATAAGAGATCCAGTCAGACACACGAGGCCTCTCAGCAGTGCCATGGCTCGAAGCCCAACTTTTCCTCTAAGAAGACTAAACTTTTTCATTCTCATAAGACTTGGTAGGCACAGGTCTGTTCCCCCGAGTTCCTGTGAAACTTTAGCATTTCTAGTACATCTTGACTATTATTTTAAAAACATCTATATGTATTTGAAGTAGGGAGCGAGAAATAACCTTGATAAACCAATGGCCCTTGCTGGCTGATTGTGTCCCCTGGTAAAGAAGAGTACCTGGAATGGACTACTCAATACCATTTGATTTCCAGGCCCCATGGAATGTGAACATTCTCATAATTCCTAACCCCATAAGGCCGTTTTTAAGGCTCAGCACTACCGGCATTTTTGAAACTCAGTCAAAGGTTTCTATACTGCTCTGCCAAGCTCTTTCCCTTATAAGATGCGATCTGCAACTAATTTGCTCTAAAATTCAAATGAAATTAAGGAATAAATATGATTATCCACATCATTGGAGAATAGTCTCTTGGAGAGTCCTAAACAAGAGACAGCACATACAATTTGTAGTTTGCTTTGGAATGAGTTAAGTGAGTTGATTTCAGTGGTATCTTTACTGATGAGTATAACGATGATGATAGCTATGTTTGAAACGGAGATAATAGTTTCTTAGGATAATGTTATGATTAGCGGTTTCCCCAGCATTTATCAATTCATGGAGAGAGTGAATAGCTGAGGGACAGGCAAAGATGGAGAAAATGCAGCTTTCAAAGAGCAGAATACTCTCAGGCCTTGCGTATGTGTAGGTGAGAGTTAGTGGTTTTCTACCTTTGTTGACAGGTTGCCTTGGTAACCATGGGACACTCTCTCTATACACGATAAGCACCTCGTTAATAAGTTTCTGTAGTCTACCTGTTGGTGGTTCTCATTTTTCCATTGGCATATTTCACTAAAAAGGAGAAACCAATAACAAAGGAACATGCACACCAGTGTGGAGTGAGCACCTGGACTCACTGAGTTGTCTCATGACTACTGGGACCTTCCTATCATCCAAATAATTATTTAGCCCAGAGAAGTCCTCTGGGTGACTGCAAACCAGTGTGCAGACGTTAAGTTTGGATAGTGTGAATTTTCCAGAAAAGGGAAGTTTACCCTTGGTGAATTCAGGGTTTAGATTTCTGAGTCTGCCAGTCTGAGAGCCCTGCCTACCTCTCATACATGTAGGCACTCTCCTGCCCCAGTTACCAATCTCCCAGAGACTCATGTGCATCTTGGAGTCTTAGTTCTGTCTTTTTTGAGACTGCCATTCTGGTCCCTGTATCTGCTTCCCCAAACTCATCCAGAGCTGTGCTCTGCATCTGCCCAGCTCTGCTCTGCAAGACTCAGCGATGGTCTAGCCTCTTTAGCCCTGGCTACAGGTAGAGGTCACCATGCCATTCCTTTTCTCACTTCACTGCTGATTTTCCCACATTTGCTGCACCTGACGTCTGGACCCCTCTTGACCATATTTGAGTCCAAACGAAGTGTGGTTTTGGTTTTTTGTTTTGTTTTGTTTTACGTGAACAAGAAATGGGAACAAACTACCCTCATGAAACAGTAATTGAAAATGCGATTTCCATGCAAGATTTAGTCTTGTATGTATTTAAAAATGCTTTGGGGTGACTATGTTTGCATATGGTCGAATCACCAAGATACAAAAAAATGTATCTCTAATGTACTGGTTAGGGTGGATGTCCACATTGGGGGTCTTTTCAACTCATTGGGGGCGCTCTCAGCATTTTTATGGAAAACATTTATTTTTTCCAAAATATTAGGATATGCTTACTGTTCCACGTTCATGCATTCGATACATACTGGTACTGTTCTTCATAGCAATGCAGATGACATGGCAGGGGTGGAGATGGTAAGGGTACATTTGGGTGGAACCCTGTGGCATTTTTACTAACAGCGTAAGGGCATTTGAGTTCAAAGGTGTTTTTCTGCTTTGTTGCCAGTGCTAATGAGACCTATCTTTTCTGTACGATCTTCTTGAAAGCATTCGTTTCTGCTTCTTAGGGTGTGTGTGCATGTGTTCATCATGAGAGCACTGATATATCTTTGTGAACATATCTTTTGCATCAGCAGAAATATGTTCCTCTTTTCTAAGTTTTTGTTGGTTTTGCTTGGTTACCCATTCCTTGTGATTTTTCAAAATAATGTGTGGGTCTTTTAAGCACATACCTTGGGTTATAAATGACTAATTTTCACGGTCAAATGGATATCACCATTTTCAAGTCTGTCATATGAGTATACAATTCTACAAAATTGTTATTAATCTTAGGCCACAAGGGTCATGTGATCATATTAAGTTATTAAAGTATATTATCTGTAAAATGATGTTGGTTTTAGGAAAACAGAAAAACTGACTTGTGAAAATTTAGATATATTATTATGCTAACAACATAGAAATAAGTGATCGATAAACATGACTTTAATATTTGTTAGTTTAAAAGTTGTCCAAAGACTTTTGCAGTAGCTATTGAATGACTTGGAAAGGAATGGTTATGCTTACTGGGCTTGAGTTCATTAACAGTGAAATTGCATTAAAAGCTCTGAGCACATATAACACCAGTCATACTCTGATGTGGCATTCCCCTATGTATGCTGTGAATAGCATTGGTTAATAAAGAAACTGGCTTGGCCTGATAGGGTAGAACAGAGCTAGGCAGGGGAAAACTAAACTGAATGCTGGAAGAAAGAAGGCCGAGACAGGGGAGAAGCCATGGAGCTGCTGCAGGAGACAGATGTGTTAAAACCTTACCAGTAGGCCACAAACTCATGGTAAAATATAAAATAATGGAGATGGGTTAATTCTAGATGTCAGAGCTAGCTAGCAATACATTCAAGTGATTGGCCAAGCAGTGATTTAATTGATACAGTTTCTGTGTGTTTATTTCCGGGCTGAGCAGCCAGAAACCAACAAGCAGCCTCCTTGCAACAATACTCCATAGAATAAGTCTCTTCCCATCAAAGTAAATCCGTCTTCATTTTTAGATCAAAACAAAATTCTAAGGCCAGCTATCTCAGTAGATTCTTGTTAGTAGCTTGCATGATGGCTTCTAATACAAAATTCAAGGATTTGGAGTGAGGTGTACCATTTCTGTTGCACAGACCGAGAAACAGGTTCAGAAAGTCACAGGTTAAACAATGACCCATGTGTAAACTCGATGTTCCCTGATGCTGCAGTGAACACAGGCAAAGCGGCTGTCCCACATTTATGGACGAGAGATGCAGATGGATAAGTAACACCTCCAGGTGGAAAGCTGTCTCAGAAAGGGGGCATTTCAACCAGGAGAAAGGGCACATAAATGATGCAGAATGCATTTATGAACTGGGGCATAAACATAGTTTCCCAGAGTGTCTCCTAGGGCCCAAGGCAACTTTCCACCTGAGCCTTCATCTGTATTGCAAACACCGCTTCGTGTCTATCTATAACCATGAACGTAACAGAGGAGTACAGGTGAGCGGCTAGAGAATTTTTGGGAGAGAGCAATGGATGCACAGAGGCTCGAGAAAGCGGGGACATTGTGAGTTAGAGTTCACAGACGTCTTTTTGAAGTTTGAAGCGCTCCTAATCTAAATCCTGGGTGGGGGGGGGATACGTAAAATGAGACATTCTTCCCCCCACCTCAGAAATCTTGATTTCTACCTTTCCTGGGCTTAAATATTCTAAGCTAGTCTAGTGGCACTATAATAGCCTGGGCAAACATTTTCATTTGTTTCACCGCTGATATCAATATTTGCACTACAAGCTGCTGTCTGCATCTTCTGCTATTTATTTCTTATAGATCAAATTATTGGCCCAGATAGAACATGTTTCCCAGCGAAGTGCTCCTTGTGTTCATGAGCAAATGGAGAAAGCTTCCATTTTAAATGTAGATTTTTGCCACATGACTGAATTAATTTGTGATAAATATATATGATAGGAAACCATTTCATATTCATGCCTGTGTACCTGGAATAGGGGAGCCATCAAGGCAAATACTCAGCAAATCAAGCAAGTGCCCCATTTGCACAGGCAGGTGGGCAAAACTGAAGCATTTGTGGCCAGTTCCAGGTCAGCTATTTAGCTTTTCTGAGCCTCGTGGGCATGATGCCTAGTATTTATAACCTTGTTTTATTGGGTTGACCTTAAAACAGAGTAACATGAATGAATCTTTGTAAACTACAAAAAGCATCACAGAGGAGCTGGGTTTTTCTTTTTAATAATTAATGTGAGGCTTATTGGTAGCAAGGACTACTCTGGATTCTCTACTGTATGAAGAAGCAGGAAACAACAGGAGGTGTGTGTGTGTGTGTGTGTGTGTGTGTGTATGTGTGCGCACGCGCGCGCGTGCATATTTGCATGTGCATTCACATTCCACATCTGTGTGTGTAGGCATGCAGAGATCTCAGATGCTGCCCAATTGGGGATATTTTTTGGAGAGGGTCTCTCTCTAGGCTCACCAAGGATGCTAGGCTGATTGGTTGGTCAGTGAGCCTCAGGGATCCTCCTGTCTATGCTCACCCAGAACTGGGATTACTTCTACACATCTTCTTTGGTCTACATGGTTTCTGAGGCTCAAACGCAGGTCCCCATACTTGCCAAGTGAACACTCTACTGACTGACTGAGTTATCACCCCGGCTTGCAGAGCAGTTTTCAAAATCAAACAAAATAGCACTTAGAGGATGATGGGACAGATTAAGCAGCAGTCAGAGTACTTCACCGCAACGGAGATCTCAGGACAAGACAGCTTTGTGTCTGAGACCCACAAAAAGTTAAGTTGAGGGTGTGGTGTCCACTCCAAATCACCCGAGCATTAGACAGTTAAACTTTTCGGGGATCCCTCACTGTTCACGCTTGCTGACTTCCGCAATTAGCAGTGCTGTCTTGAACCTCAGCTCTGCCTCGCTGTCTTCGCACGTATTCTCTCTGAACTTTCATTTCTCGCCTGTCAGAAGTCTCTAATGTCTCCTCACAGTTCTGCTGCGAAGGCAGAGGGAGGCGGTTTGTGGGGAAGGCCTTTGTAAACTGCCACGGCTTCCACAAAGAACTGGTTATTTTGACAATTCGCTTAGGCTATGTTGATACTCTTTCGGGATGTCAGTTTCTCCTTTGTGTGGAAAATGGGTTGATGGGATATTAATAGGACAGAGAGGATCTGGTTTGTAAGTCTGGATTCTTTCTTCCACATTTCAGACTTGTGTGCAATATCTCAATTACGGTTAAAGATAAGTACATTTCAAATGAATGTTTCTAAAACTCAGGACTCCCCAAAACAAGAGAGGGTGAACTGTCCCAAAGCAATAGTCAGGGAAGATAGGTAAACCCTCCCTGGTGCCAGTCCCAGAGGGAGGGAGGTCTTGGTTCTTCTGAAGGTATAGGGAGTGTAGAACTTTTTTTCCCCTCATTGACCAACATTAAAACCAAGGACCTCTGTATGCCACGTGTATGCTATCACTGAAAATGTTCTTTATCTGCATGGGTTCTGCCTGCTCTTTTATAGAAGTATTGTGTATACTGTGCACACAACAGATAAGCTAGACACATTTTCCTTATAGACCCCCCCCTCCACCACCACCACCATTTTCCTGTGATACCCTTCCAGATTTGAAAATCTACATGAAGGGAGCTCATTGCTTCGGTCAGCCTTAGACATGTCTGACTGACTCAGATATACATAGCTTGCTTTTGGTGCCTTTGGTGGTTTAAAAGAAAATGCTGCCCAAAGGGGGGAGTAGCACCATTCAGAGGTGTAGTTTTGTTGGAGTGAGCGTGGCCTTGCTGCAGGAAGTTGTCACTTTGCAGGTGGACTTTGAGGTTTTGTATACGCTCAAGATACCTCCCGGTGTCTCAGTCTACTTCCTGTGGCCTGATTCTCAACAGGCAACAGCTACTTCTCCGGCATCAGGTTGGCCTGCATACTGCCATGCTCCCCACCATGGTGGTAATGGACCGAACCTTCCAAATGTAAGCTGCCAGCTCAAAATGTTTTTCTTTATAAGAGGTACCACAGTCATGGCATCTCTTCACAGCAATAGAGACCTTAACTAAGACAGTGCCTTAGAATTTTTTTAAAAAGTCATTTACAAATCCTCAGCCATGCAGAAAGTCTCTTGGGATATTTTATAAATATCGCTGTTGAGGATTCTATAAATTTCTGTTTTCTAGTCATGGTTTATAAAAAGGTCTGTACTAAATACTTCCTATATAATTTAGCAAAGTACAGTTTTTCTTTGGCCTGTGGAATTATTTTCCATCCATTTTTATCAGACAATGAAGACCCCAGATTCCCTTATCAGAACTGAGACAGAAGAGTTGCCTTTGTGGAGCCTTGGACAGCATTGCCACAGAGAGGGACTTGGGGATTATTTCTGGAATAAACAGTCTCAATCATAATTCCTTTCTCGTATAGGCTGCAAGGAAGCTCAGGGCTAAGTGTTGTAACTACAGTAGCCATGCTTCGAGTATATTTCTTTTCCCTAACAGTTCTGCTCTTTATGTTTTCAATCTCTGTTTAAACACTCTCATTGACTGTAGTTTAATTATGAAAACACTGCAAATCCTTTTTGGAAACTGGCATAGGATGCCATAAAAGAAAATACATTTTATTTTCTCAATTATAAAAAGTAAAGTAGTTGAAATTTATGTCTCTTTGAAGATCTAACAAGCTATAAAATTAAGTACACTGGGAAAAATGTGTAGCCATGTTTTCTGATGCTCTCCCAGACTCTTAGCTGGAGAGGAATCCATTAGGAGACACAGATATTGATATACATCAGACATGGAGGAGCACGGTTTTTGAAATTCACTTCCCTTTCAGAGCACAACTCGTTGAGGATAAATATATCCATACACACATTGCACCGTCTTAAAAGTTCACAAGAGAAGTTTAATATCAGCATCTGGGAAGGCCAGAAAGCCCCAGGCTTGTGATACAGAAAATGTGTGTCTCTGCCTCTACAGTGAAAAGACAGACCTGAATCTAAGCTTAAGACGTGGGCTGATGGGGAAGAATGATATGATATGATATGATATGATATGTATGTATGTATGTATGTATGTATCTATCATCTATCTATCTATCTATCTATCTATCTATCTATCTATCTATCTATCTATCTATCATCTACCTATCTATCTATCTATCTATCATCTATCTATCATCTACCTATCTATCTATCTATCTATCTATCTATCAACCTATCTATCAACCTATCTATCTATCATCTATCTATCTATCTATCTATCTATCAACCTATCTATCAACCTATCTATCTATCATCTATCTATCTATCTATCTATCTATCTATCTATCTATCTATCATCTACCTATCTATCTATCTACCTATCTATCAACCTATCTATTTATCATCTATCTATCTAACTATCATCTATCTATCTATCTATCTATCTATCTATCTATCTATCTATCTATCTATCTATCATCTGTCTGTCTATCTATCTATCATCTATCTATGTATCATATCTAGGTATGAATGATATCTAGGGCAGGGACTTGCCACTTGGCCTGGAAGACAGAGATACAAAGCCTTAGATGAAAGACTCAGAAATGCATGTGGTCTCATTAAAGAGAGAAGAAAGGAAGGTGACCGCAGACAACCCAAACAGAGAGAAATTCTGCCTGGAATACACTGGAAATGTGTCCAGCTTCATGCTGACTACACTTTTGTACCTCTGAGGAGCATGGATTCATGTCTGTGTGCACAGTAGACACGTTCTAGCCTCCTGCACATGCTAGCTTAGCTTTAGATAATATTCTTTTCATTCTTTTTTTGTTGCTGTTTTAAATCCAAAATGGTAATTCAGTTTCCGTTGGTCTTGGCAGAAGTCTTTCCTTTAGATGTTATTACAGAGGAGGTTTAACAAATTTATTTTGAGCGTTAGGCTTTCTTTTAAGAAGATAGCCACTTTTGTAGTTAAAAACGAGCGTTCGTGTATTAACAGCTCTTAAACTGGGCTCAGAATGAGCGTGGTACAGTCCTAATGTCACATCTGGAAAAATGAGTGGGTGACAATTGCTGCTTCCTTCTGGTGGGAGAGCCCGTGAACATTTGTTTAACAAGGGAAGTTGCTATGACATCAAATGAATTGTGAACACAGAGCAAATTTCTAGGCATGTGAGTCACTCAGTTCCTGTTTTCCCTCTCTGGAGAGTTTAGAACATGTGAAATAGAAATCATCAGGACAATAACACACTGATTCTCCACTGGAGTCTTTCACGTTTTCCAAAGTCTGTGTGCTAAAACTTGGGAAAACAAAAATCCTACCCGGAAGCTGGGGAAGTTGAGTAACACATTTATTGAAATAATTTCTAATACACTGCATCTCAAGAAGACATTGCATGAATATCACATGTAGCTGAAGTAAGTTCTAGAAGGGCTTACAGTATTAGGTCCACAGTTAACTGTGGATTATTAGCTACTATTAACATTTTTGTTGCTATCTTTTATTTGGATTTAAACAAGCATGTATGTTGAATCGTAACCTTTAAAAGGTTTGCATTTTTCTTTATTTTGTGTGCACATCTGTATTTCTGCATCTGCATACGTGTGTGCAGTTGGGAGTTAGAGGGGAATGTTCAGGATTATGTTCCTTCCTCCCCCTGACGGGTCCTGGTGATCACGCTCATTAGACTCGGCAGCAAAGGCCTTTGCTGATCAGCCACTTTGCTGCCCCTCAAACATTACACGTTTTATCGCCCAAGATGTTCTTTGCAATTTCGTAGGTTGATCTGTTGTCAAACTAGAAAAATCTGGAGCATGCTGTCTGACCTGATCATTTCCACTTGGAAATGTTCTCCTTCCTTCCCGTGTCCATTGAAGAGATGGCATCAAGACGGAAACAATTTGTGCAACCCATGTGTGCTGAGGTGTGGGGCCACTGCTGGGGCATGGGAAAACCAGGCCTTGTTCCCAAGGAGAGCTCCTCTTCCTTCCTTAGCCACCGTCAACAGCTGGACTCAAGGGTTATTAAGAAGAAGAACAAATGGCGGATGCCAAGTTGAGAGGATGATGGGGCAGGGGTCACTGGGAGAGGTGGGGGGGGGAGGGCAGGTAACGGTGAATGGTAGGTTCAAAATATAGTGTTCAAATGCACGAGCACTTCCAAAGCAGAGAAAGGATAAAATATATTATTGAAAATAAACAAAAAACCAAAATGAACTAAAATAGTGGTAACATCATAGGTTCACTGAAGTCGAATATGTATATATTTGGGGTAGAAATTCAACCCTCTGCCTTCCTTGAAGTTGAATTGTTATGCGCAACCCAAGAGACGGCGAGGCTGGCGAGCTCTACGCTGGTGTCTGCTGGTACAGACGTGGACAGTCATAGACATTACACAGGATGCCGGCAAACCTTGGGGGATCCTTGCTGAGGATGAGAATCCTCAGGGCAAGACTTGATTTCTCATCTGCCCAAGGGTGGATGATTCAAGGAAGAAGACCGTCATAAGAGACATCAGTTTTGAAGAGTTTTTTTTCAAATGAACGAGTTTTCCCAGGTGGTATAAAGTTATTACAAGGGCAAGTAGCTGATAATATCATAAGATAGCTGTTTTCAATAAGTATAATATTCATTTTTGGATCTATTTAAATATTAGAGCGTATATACTCCCAGATACTAATTTTCATTATCATATTTTATTACTTTTAATAAGTGTCTATGGATCAACATGTCTGGATGGTGTACTTTTGGGAACACTTGTCCTGACAAATGTTTTACAAAATGTGCTATTTTTCAAGCATTTTGATGAATGCTGTATACTCTAAGAGATCATACGTATTTAAAAAGATGATTGTAGTACTGTGATTTTTTTTAAAAAAAGAATTTTTTGCATGTGTGATAAATTATGAATTAAGTTGTGATTTCTGGCATTTTCTTTCATCTATTATGGAAAGGGAATGAGAACTGGGATGTAGTCATGACGATGTTACCGGTGTGTAGAGGCAACTATACAAGGATTTATTGTATTATAATTACCTTCATTTGTATGAAATTTCACACATTAGAAATTACAATTAAAAAGTAAAGTAAAATGGGCCTCCATATCCATGAACTCTATATTCACAAATTCAACTAACTGTGGACCGAAAATATATGTATGGTGGTTGTGTCTTCTAGAATATGTCCAGAGAATTTTTTAAAACACATTATTCCTTAAGCAATGCAATATCACAACTATTTTCATAGACTTTACATTGTATTAAGTATTATAAATTATCTAGAGATTATTTTAAGACATCGAAAAGATATGCGTAGGTAATATGCAAACTTCCCTTCACTTTATATAAGAGACTACAGTATCCTCAGGTTTTGATATTTGTAAAGGGCTGGAACGAGTCCCAGAACCTATTCTCTGAGAGATGATTTTACATAAAACATGTATATTTATAAAGATTGTATAATGGAAGCAAGAGCAGAGAGGAGTGCCGGGAGAAGGTCAATTGTTTATCATAACACTCCCTAAACATACTGAATACTAGTATCTTCTTTGCAGGGAGCATCTATTAATATCTCTAGTGGTGCTTTGGGGATGGTTATGATGTACATATATAATAGAACCAACGTATCCATTGCATAACTGATGGTCTCAGGCTTTGAGAATTATGCAGTCTTCTCCAGATGTTGAAACCATGACGGTAAAATATGCAAAAGTTAAAAACCTCTTATGTTTACATTCTGATATGAGCAAGTAATTAAACTATCACCAGGTATTTGTTTACGTTATAATGCTAATTATCATGAAATGAAATGGGAAAAATAAAATGGGAGGATGGACGCTGGTGCATATTTTGAAGGACAAGAAGCAATTGTTTTAGTCGGAATAGTAGTTATAACATTGATTACAAATGTTCAGGAGCTCAACAAAAGCTTCTGTATAAAAATCCCTTGAAGCTGAGCACGGTGGTGCACACCTTTAATCCCAGCACTCGGGAAGCAGAAGCAGGCGGATCTCTGTGAGTTCCGGAACAGCAAGAACCACATAGAGAGATTCTGCCTCAAAACAACATAAACAAACAAACAAACAAACAAACAAAAGTATTCCTTGAATACTTTTACAAAGCTCAAAAGTTCTATTCTCATTATTTTACCTTAAATTCCCATAAGTTGCAGGCATCTGCTAAAATGCCAATTATATCTCCAACAGTCATTTCTCACTGCAGGAGAAGTAAATTAGGTAGCATTTTTATTACTCAAAATAAATTCCATAGTTACTAAGTAAGATTTATGTTTTCACATGAAGTTGATTATAACTTTGCAGGTCTGAGAAACTGCATTCTGGAATCTAAATAAATAAATCGTGCTAGTTAAGTTTAAAAAAATAAATTATGCACCCATTTTAGTTCTGTGTGTAGACAGAAGTGACTCGTATCAGTGCTTGTAGGTGTCTTTCTTCTCAGAGACCAGCAAGCTTTCAACTGTTGACTTTTATGAAAATTCAAACAAGAGTCTTTGCCTCTATTACAATATACTGCCAAAGCTTGCATTAATTTCCAGGGATGCCCATTAATTTGATCAATGTTTTGTCATTTGTACCATTTGCACTGTCAAAACAACTTAACTCTATCTTACTGACATCTTTGACAGTTGCTTTAACTCTGGCAAGAGAAAAGTGCATCTTATTTGCTTCAATGAAAAGTCTTCCTGCCTGTTTAAAGCTTGCCCTAAGACGATGGGGGATATTGCGCTCAGGTTAAGACAAACGGTAGACAGTGGAAAATTCTCTCTCACAAAGGCTCTCATTTTACTAGGAGAAAAGTTTACGAACCTGCATAATCTGTTCTTGCATAATGCCCATCTTCAGATTTAGTGGTTGTAGTTGTGTTATCTATTGAAAAATTAACAATAAGAGCCGGTTAACCATTTCCCACGTATCTATCAAATTTACGTTTCCAACAGTATCTTCATCTCTTCATTGCGGGTGAGGTCTGTTGTTTCCCTCACCACCACCAGCAATAACAGAATCTCAGTTCTGTTCTGGAGCACTCTGTATGGAGGCAGACTTTCAATGCACACGTGTGTTTGTGAGAATAACAGAATGGAGTCGGCTCTCTGAAATTTGGAACAGAACTGTAACTGAGATAGATACATTCAATGGAAGAAAACCAAGTCCAAGCTCCCTAAGCCATTTCCTCTGAATAACAAAACAGAAAATTCGGCTATATTCGGCTTTTAAGGAGGTGCTTAATGTATTTCTACTGAACCAATAAAAGGAGTGATTCACTTTTAACTCCAATGTTTCTAATCAATTCTTAAATTCTTGACCAGACTTTCTCGTTAGCTTTTGCCAGGAGAATGACTGTGATCTTCTGAATACTGACTCCTGCGTTCATGGCATTGTGACAGTACTGTCCCATTATACTGAAAAAGACATGCGCTTTTGCTTATGGGCCCTCAAACACCTATAATCAACCCAAATTCAACAGCTGACTACGCGATCCATTGTGAATCGGAACTGTCTTTGGGATAGGAAATAGCTACATACTAAGGAGCTATCTTCATTCACTTTTTCACTTCTGCACTGAGACTAAAAACATCCTTTGAGATGAAATTTTGCTCAGAACAGTACCTTGACATCGACCCAGAGACATGACTTCAATTTTCTCCTGCTTCTGACATGACGCTTCTTTGATTTGACATGCGTTATCATAAGACTTCCCGTCAGAAGCACAGAGGGGGTTGAAGTTGGTTTGAGAACAGTCGATGTTGCACACACACCTAAAGGAAGAGAGAAATAAGACATAGGGCATCAATAGTGGTACTACCATGAAAATAACAAATGGCAGAAGCGCTAGCTGGACAAAATGCACCAGAATCAAACCGTCCTCTTGCAGAGAAGTTCTGGCAGTTTTCTGAGATGAAAATGCAACACCGAACTAATAATAAATAATGCCAGAGGACCTAGCAGTGAATTGAAAATAAACGCGCATAAATCTTGCCAGGTTGTTTAAAGAATTCAGACCAGGATACTGCAACAGAACTGCTTTGGAAGTTGCGGGAACACAGTGCTGTACTTCTTCAAGGACTGGCTAAATGGTGGGAGTGCGGGGGAAAAAAATGTCCCAGGGACCAGTAAAACAGAAAGCCATCAAACACATTATTTGGAATGCCATCAGCAGAGGTATTTCTCCATATAAAGGAGAATAGGCATGAAATGTAGTAAATGAGAACCTTTAGTGGCCCTCAACTTTTTGGAGAGCCACAAAAACCCTTTGCGATTGAAGAGGCAGGTGTAGGTAGCCTCTCAGAAAGCCTCACACCCTATAAACAGTATTTACATGGAATTGCATGAGGTTCTCAGGTTTTATTCAACACATCCCAAGATCCCTTCCCAAGGTATGCAACTTCTATTTTTAGCTCTTATTTTACATAATAAAGTGACACAGTCAAATTGGTTGCCGCTCATGGCTTGAACATGTTTTTTTTCCTAGAGGCTAAAGAAACATCTGGTGAATGAAAAAAAATTTAGGTCCCCTAAACTGCAATCAAATATTGTAAAACAAACTTTATAAAAATTGTTTTCGGTATTCTCATAATTCTGTTTTATAACCTACTTTGTTTTTGGGGGATATTGCATTTTGGTTAAGAGTGCTTGCTGCTCTTGCAGGGGATCCAGTGCCCACATGGTGACTCCCAAACATGAGTAATTCCAGCCTCAGGGGACCCGACCCCCTCTTCTGGCCTCGGCAGGCACTGTATACATGTAGTTGTACATGCATACATTCAGAAGAGCACGCATACGCATTAAAAATAATAAACCTAAAAATTAGCCGATTGCACTTTTGGTGTGTGTAAACATTCTATTTCTACAGAATAAAAATCTTAAAAATGATTTATATTTGTATTCTTTATTCTGTATGTTCTTCTTGAGGTTGTGAATCACAATTTTACTTCTGAATATATTTCATGTGCACACACACACACATGCACACACGCACGGTAATAGTAACTACTTATTGCAGGCTGGCTATTAACAATCACTCCTTCGTCCGAGCTATGTAGCAGCCATTACGCAGGCTAAGGTATTAGATATGACATAAAATCGGAAAGCTATTAATGTATGGGACACGCATACACACAGATGTGAAGAGCTGAAGCCTAGACCTTCTCTCTTAATACTACATCCTGCAACTTGGGATCGCCCACAGAACTTTGAAAAAGCAAGTAGATCCCTGTGAAAGCTGAGGTAGGGCCTAGAGTCCGAGAATTTGGTGTTCTTAAGTAGTAACCCTGGCACCCGCCTGATTCCTGGCCTGAGAACGCTGGCTGATAAATGCCATCCATCCAGCGAGGTTTGTCTGCATAGCCGCCAGTTTCCGAATGCAGTCTTTAGACCATCTGGGTCAGAATTACCTAGACTACTGCGGAAAATATGGGCAAAAAACGTACTAGTATTCTCAAAAACATATTTCGATGTGTGGAAGAATTTCTCTAGAAGCAGTTGATCAGTTTTATAGTCATCGATTTCAGAAACAAAAGGACAGGCAGCCACTGTCTAGATCCTTAATCCCCTGGGGTGGCATTCCTTCTGGGAAGGAGCCCATCGTTGCTATGTCTTGGGATCTGATGGTCTGAGGTCAGGTACTGCCCATGTTCACAGAGGGTGTATGCCTCTCAGGATGGCCTTGGAGAAACAACCCTGTAGATCAGGCTTACCTTAACCACCGTTCTTAATAAAAATGGAGTGCCTCACTATGTAAAGGCAGTTCCTTCCACTTTGAAGGCGGCTTAGGTTTTAACTATAGGTTAAGACATCCCAGAGTCTTACACAGGTAGAACAGACAGAAGGTACATTCCTCTGTCTGTCAATCGCAGTAGCAGCTGAGGTATCCCAAGCTTTGCAAACTGACAAACGCAATCCAGAAGAATTCTGGAAGGCACGTGTCTCTGATTAGACTAAAGTCATTAAAATTTCTGAAAGCCATACTGAACGACACGTACTATCATACAGAATGGCGACATGGGGATGGCAGAGAGAAGAGGCAATTCGCTTGTGGTGAGTTTCCACGGAGTCCCGGCCCCTCAGGGACAATTGTTCTGGGCATTCTATGGGATCCCCTTTCCCATAAGTCAGCCCCCACCTGCACCCTATGTGACTCAGTTGACTTTGGTTGACTTCCGTCATCCAAAGCCACAAGCCTGCTTGAAGCTTTGCTTTAGTCCCATCTCAGATAAAGCATTTTAGGGAATGACTAAGGAAAAGCGCACACACCTCCTTCCATTCTCACCTCAAAGGGAGGTGAGGGTTCTTTCTGTGAAAGGGAAAGGTAGCGTTCACTAAATCTCTGGATAGAAGCCTCCTGAAAGCATGCGCGAGGCTGGCCTCTCTCTCTGTCCTTCTTACTCCCCAAACTATCAAATAGTAAGACACAAGCAAATGCTTTTAAAATTCTTAACCTCAGGATTGACCAAAATTGGAAATCTATGGAGAACAATCTTCCCTCTTCTTCTCCTCTCTCTCTCTCTCTCTCTCTCTCTCTCTCTCTCCCCCTCTCTCTCTCCCTCTCCCTCCCCTCCCCCTCCCCCCTCCCTCTTCCTCTCCCTCTCCCTCCCTCACCCTCTCCTTCTCTCTCTCCTTTTCCCTCCTTCTTAGAGACAGGGTCTTGGGAAGTTCAGGATGGCCTGGATATCACCATATAGCCATGTCCCTAAATTTCTGATTTTCCTGTCTCTTCTTTTCAAGTGTGAAATTACAGGCTTGTACCACCATATCCTACTTTATGTGGTGTCGGTAATGGAATCAAGGGCTTGATTGCATGGGAGGAAAGAACTTTACCAAATGAGCTGCCTTTCTAGTCATTTATCATTGGTTTTGTGGGAGCTGCCACAGAGACACGTTAAAGTGGCCTGGGGACTGTGGGGTGTGAGGAGAAAGAAAACGGAGTGGATTATGAGGATCAGCTCTGTCAATGTTTCCATTAGATTAGTGAACTCTGATTCTATAATCATTGCTTACTGTATGTTGTATATTTAAATCTGCAAGTTTCAGAAATGACCACAAGAAGCAGGGTTCTAAGACCTTTCTCTGAATTTCTATTATGTTCTCCTTTTATAATGACCAAATTATCTTCGTTTTGCTAAGTATTTTAGGCATATCGGCTTTCAGTAACTACATGTTGGTAAATAAATATAACGAATGAAGTAAGTCCTTTATGCTTTCAAAGAAAAGTAGCCACTATTACTATCTCCATCGAATAGGTAAGAAAATTGAGTCTTGAGGAAGCCACGTTGATTATAAGCAGAAGGACATGATTTTTCCATCTGGGCAGCCTGACTCCAGAGGCTGCACTGTTCTGCAAATTGAAGTTCAAGGGAAACGAAGACAGATGCGCATTCATGTCATTACTGATAGAAGAGATGGTTTGCATGCGTTGGGTTTAAAGCACAAAGCTGCATCTACCCCTGGGCTACTTATCACAATGTGTTGAGTTTATATTGACTTTTAATCTTTGTCTGACCAAACAGGATCCAAACTCTTTGGAATATTGGCAGAGATTGTTGACGGATGCTTTTGAGACATTGGGAGCCAATGCTAGGTGTCAGAATAAATAACAAATCTAATGCGTGTTGAATTAATCTTACAACTTCAAGCACTAGTTATTCAGCATGCCATTTATTTAAAATGCTGTGAATAAATTTGGCTAAATCTAAACGTAAGCATTAATATAGTCACATAACCATGCGAAAACATAGAGGTCACTGGAATCAACTGAGCTCTCTCTCTCTCTCTCTCTCTCTCTCTATCTCTCTCTCTCTCTCTCTCTCTATCTCTCTCTCTCTCTGTGTGTGTGTGTGTTTGTGTGTGTATGCGTGTTTGTGTGGAGTGCTTTAGCATCTTTCCCAGGTTTCTTCTTCAAAAATTTTAGAGGAGAATCTTGCAAATTTATATTCACAGCATAGTATGCCTTTGAGTCTTAACAAAAATAAACCTGATTGCAGGATGCTCATATCCACCTCATGGCAGCATATCCGGGGGCTTGCTGAGGTTCTGTATTTTATTTTGTATTCTTCTTTAGCCTTTTCGGGATCAAGGTATCCTATTTAGCTTTGAATTTCTGGTATGCAGCACAGTGTGTTAGAGCAAATCTTCAACAAACAATCAAAACAAAACCAAAAAACCAAAAACCCAAAAAACCAAAAAAATCAAAAAACCAAAAAACCAAAAAAATCAAAAAACCAAAAAACCAAAAAAACCCAAAAACCAAAAAACCAAAAACCTGTTGAATGAATTACAGAGGGAATGGCTAGATGGACCTGGAAGGAGTTCAGGAATAGTCATTGTGTTTGGACACTAACACTGACGTGTAAAATCCAGAGATGTGCTAAATTAAAAGGGCTGGAAACCGGAGAGGAAATGAGACCAGCGAGGGTGACAAGTAAAGGAATGTGAGAATGGTTGTAAGTTCGTACAGACCCAGCTTGCTGTGTGTAACATACCACTGCAATCAGCTTAGAAGAACCTGCTAGTAATTCTTGTGAGTAATCCCAAAGCACCATGCTCTTACACTAAACGAACTGCCCATTCTCCTAGCTGACCCAACTGGAGGTCATCCTGCGTTTTCATCGATAAATGATACAATTTCAATGTGAAGAAATTGTTCCTTCCTCCTCCATTTTCTTAGCTCAAGACTGCTGCTTCTACGATCACGTGGTCACAGTGCTCTTCGGTTTTACCGCTAGTCATAGAAAACTCGTCCCGGGACCTGGTCTTTGCTGTTCTGTCCCTAATACCTCGGTTTTGAGAGTTTTTATTGGACAGAACTTGGGAAGGATGACTAATGAAGCTGGACCGAACCGTGCTGTGGGACCCACACGAAGAAGCCATCGAGAAGGGTCCAGAAGAACTCAGGATCCCTTCCCCATTTGTCTTTCCACAAACGAAGACAACAGAGTACGAGTCTTCAGGGTCTCAGAGGCGTTAAGTGTCCACTTGAGACAGGAGGTGCTTTAACCAGCCAAACACCGTTTATATTTTGTGATAGTTGGGGATAGCTTGGTGTTTGGGTGTCGATAGCATGCGAACACGGTAGCAATTTGGCGGTTTATTGCTAGCTCCAAACCTGGAAAACATCTAAGGCTCTGGTAAGGTGAGAATTGTATAGGGTAACAGTGAAGTCGCAGGTCCCTGGCTTTAGCAGCCTATGCAAATAAATCCCGGATTTTACATTCTTATACAGAAGTGAAAGACACTCATTTAAAAAAAAAAAAAAAAACAAAGACTCTCCCTCTTCACTGCTTTTAATAAATAATTGCATTATTATTCATTCTGAGAGGAGTAACTAGCTAATTACAGCTTGTCACAAGCATTGTATGCAAGCCAGGGATTTGTAAGGCCGAGTCCTGCCTGTATGCCTTTAAGGGCTTTTGATTTTGTTTTGTTTTCTCTTCTTTCCTTTTCTTCCTTTTTTTCCCCAGTGTATCTCAGTCTCTTGACATTTTGACACTGCTATTACAGAGATCTCTCTTCATCCAAGCTACAAAGAAAGGGGATCAGCCTTTGCTTGAAAACAATCATTTCAGGGGGTCTTTCAGTACAACTACCCTCCTCAAACTGCTTTCGAGACAATGAACACGGACAGAAAACCTCGCTCCCTGAGAAACAGGGAAGAGGCAACTGTAAAAGCCTTCGCGATGCTCTAAAAAAAAGCCCAAAGCGTAAGGAATAAAAGGTGGTACCTAAGATGACCGGCGTACATTTATCATCAACTCATGAACATTTGGGAGGTTCAACATTAATTTAGTTCGCTGCCTTACCAAAAGGACCATTGTAAGGATGATCCGCAGTGAGTTCAATGGTCTTTCCCCCGTCTTTACGCATGCCTGTCATCTGCCTAAGTGTGAGGAAGCAAACCCTGCCAAGGCGCAGATTACTTATTCATGCGTCTGGTTTGTGGCTGCCTTCTAATTTCACTAGATTCGGTTTCATCTATTAAACATGGCTGACACATTGCTTTCTCAAGGTCCTGCTCCTTGTCTGTGCTGTAATGTGACTGTCTAATGTTCCCAGTCCATTTTAAAGGACCCAGTTGTATAGCAGGTAGTGGGGCCTTGTGGTTTGTTTCTCCCCCAGCCGCTCTGTCTCCAGGGTTATGAAACAGACCCTCTCCGGCCTGGCCTGTAAAAGAGGCCAGCGTTTCTGTCCGTGCTCGCTGTAATGGATGGGCACATTACATTAATAACAGTAAAACAGCATGTACCTCTCGTTGGAGACTTGTGTGATCCTTTAAGCCCATTTACTCATTAACTCTCACTTTTCCTTTTGATGGAACTTGATTGTAAGTATTTTATCTGTGAAGAAACTTCCGTGTAGGGATGGACTCTGAGCGGCGAAGGGGGAAAATGAGGAAAGAAATGGGAAAATGTCCTAGAAGAGTAAACTGTCTAAATGAAGGGCAGAAAAAATGTCAACTGAGATCAAACCTGGTAGGCCTGTCACCGTGCCACTCACGTGATGCTTTCCTCTCGTGGTCATGGCAACCCTCTAGTTTAAAACCTACAGAAAGGAGCAACATCCATGGCCATAATCATTACCCAGGATGCACTGGACTCTTAAAAGGTGGTAAGGTATATTTTACATTCCAACCACAGTTCCCTCTCCCTCCCCTCCTCCCCATCCTGTACCTCCCATCAACCCACCCCATCTACTTCTCAGAAAGTAGGGAGTCAACAAAGCCAGGCAGATTCAGCTGAAGCATCAAGGCTGAGCAAGGCATCCCACCACATGGAATGAGGGTTCAAAAAGTCAGCTTTTGCACTAGGAATAGGTCCCACTGCCAGGGGTCCCACAAACAGATCAGGCTACAAAACTGGCCCACAGGCAGAGGGCCTGATTCTGTCCCATGCAGGGTCCCCAGCTGTCATTCTAGAGTCTGTGAGCTCTCACAAGTTAGAGTCAACTGTCTCTGTGGGTTTCCCGCCATGACATTGACACTCCTTGCTCATATAAACCTTCCTCCCTCTCTTCACCTAGACTCCCATAGCTCAGCCTGGTGCTTTGATGTGGATCTCTGATCTGCTTTTATGTACATGGGTATTTTGCCTGAATGTATGTCTCTGCACTACATGCATGCTTCACATGTACTGAGACCAGAGAAAAGGGTGTTGACTCCCCTGGGACTAGGTTGACAGACAGTTGTGAGCTGCCATGTGGGTGATGGGAATTGAAACTGGGTTCTCCGGATAAGCAGCCAGTGCTCTTAACTGCTGAGCCATCTCTCCAAAACACATACATATATAAGTGTGTGTGTGTGTACAATATGTACATATATATATATATTTATATGTATACATTAATGGTGAGCCATATTATATGTGGAAAAGGCTTTTTTGCATCAATGTTGATAATTTTGTATGGAGATCAAGAGCCATAGAAGTTGACCTCCTACAGGGAAGTTCTTGGAATATTGTGACTCACTGATAGGATAAGGCCAGGAAAATGCTGGACACTGAGCTGAAGAATCCCTCTCAGTGGAGCTGCCAGAACTTTGCTAGACAGAATCTCATGTTTAATATAGGAATTACTGCCTGGAAAGAGACAGATGATAGTCTATCTCAATGTAATGAAATTCATAGAGACCATGATGAAAACTTGGAATTTGGCATCAGGCCTGCCTCATACATAGGCTTTATTATCTGTTAGCAGCATGGGACTAAATTAGTCATTTAACTTCTTCAAGCCCCTGGGAGGACAGAATGAATGCAGCATTGTAGAGAGTAAATCGAGTGATAGATACATCCATTCCTTACTAAAGGTTCTGAGAAATTATAATTTCACAACACACAATTATCATCATTGACTTTGCCTTCCTAAGCAGGACTTCTAAACCTGCATGCAGATCACTGTGGTGTAGAATCGTTCAGAAGCCCGGGTAACTGGGCTGCAGCCCACAGGTTCTGACAGTTTTGGTATGAGATCCAGGGAACCAGAGACGGGGCTAAGGGCAATTCCGGTGGGCGGCCTTGCAGTGCTGATTGGATGAGATATCCTTGTCTGCTTTTCAAGGCTACCCAGGCATCTCCCCAAGTCAATGTGTATAAGATTCAGTGTGAGCCAGGGGCTCCCCAAGCAGCATTTGGAGCCAGAGACTCAGTCATTGCAGTCTAAGACAGTGTGAGATCACCCACCGAGTAATCTTAGCTACAGCAGCTTCCACACAGCTTTTGCCTTCTTCTTCATCCCATCATAAAGGGTGTCGTCTTGTTTGTTCTCTACTACACAGCAACACACTTTGAACGCCTTTTCTCCAGATGACACGTTCTCCAGCTACTATGGTGTGATACTCGGGCAGAGAGACCGGTGAATGAATGGTCTGATTCAAAAAAGCCAAAAACCATCATGGGGCATCCAGCATAACTGGTTCTCCAAGTAAACCAAGATCAACAGCGGAGAAAGGAGAGGAAAGTGTCAGGAAGGGGCTAGGGCATTCCCCTGTGCCTGGCTCCTTGTTTTAACCTCCTTCTTGTCCTCAGCCATCACACGACCGAGAGGAAGGGGTGGGAAGTGAATTGTCTAAGGAGATAGAGTTAGCAGTTAGATGGGGAAAGGGGGCGGACAGAATGACACAGGGAAGCAGGTACACGGTGGCTGCCTCGTGCGCCGGAAGACTACGAGTCCATCTGTCTGATGGGAGTGAACTCTTTCCACCGAAAGGCGATGACAACAATCTAGGCAGATTGAAAGAGAGCTTAATTCGGTCCCAAGGAGTGGCCTTCATCTTCTGGGCCAGGGTGAGTCCTGAAAGCTTTTCGAGCACAGGGTGAGGAGAAGGTCATTGTGATCGAAGCTGTGCTTCCAAAGGATAATGATAACCAGACCACAATAGACTACAAGGCAGAGGCACTAACAACAAGGCACTGTGATATCGAGGGACAAGGACAGAAAGCCGGGCAGTGATGCATTTGTTATATAGAAGAAAGGGGACAATCGATAGGCTGAGAGGGTCGCTACTTAAGGCACAGCAGAGAGCTGTATTAAGGAACAAATATGACCACAGTGTCTTTCCTGATCTACTCTTCCCTGCTTTCTTTACCGTCCCAGATTGTTATCAAAATTGGAAACTCAGAGGGACAGGCAGGTTCGGAGAAGACCTTGGCCTGTGTGACAAGATGGCTTTGTCCCCCCCTCCATGTCTTTGTCATGGTGACAAAGAAAAAACCAAGTTCTACCATAATAGTAACATCAGAAAAACAACCACAACTATGCAAGAATCATTTATTCTATACCCGGCGTGACTCTTGGGAAAAGGATGAAACAAAACCTCGTGTCGACTGGCACTTAATCAATGACAATGCTTTAGGGTCGAAAGGTGGGTCTTGTCGCAGGAAGCCTCCCCACACCCCTCCTCCACGAGTAAGATGGAGCTAGAGCAAAAGTTGGCTCTCCGTCTGTTGTCATGGTTTACAGTCACACCCCTCTTCTAGATTATTATTTTTCCACTTCGAAGCAGCTGCATTTACATCTTAAAATAATCAAAGTAAACAATTCCTCTTCCTCATGTACATTTTTAAAAATATCTTGGAGCAAAATGCTTCATTAGCATCGTGTGCGTGCCATTACCCATTAAGCTAGAAAATATTCCAAAACCAGAGGTGACTTTGGTCACCGGAAGTGTAGCTGCTCTGGCTGGATGGGTCATGACCAAGGATGACTGTGGTCACCAGAAGTGTTGCTGTTCTACCTGATGGGTCATGACCAGCGATGACTGTGGTCACCGGAAGTGTAGCTGCTCTGCCTGGACGGTCATTATATACACAGAGGCAGAATGCATGAATAGCCCAGTAATTTGGACTATCAAAAGTTGCATTACATTTTAATAACGTGATAGACTAAAATCTCCACTTGCTCCTTCATGTTAAAGATCATGTTGAGTGACAGAGTTCAGACAGAGTTCTGGGATTCCCCACCCACTTCAGCCAGTACTGTATTTCCGGGTTGTATTAGTAAGCCCACTCTCTGGCATGTTTTCACCCCAGTAAAAAAGATCTCAGGAGCACGCGCATCTGGACTTCTGCACAGCACGGATTTCCATACATCTGGACTTCTGCACAGCATGGATTTCCATACATCCAAACTTCTGCACAGCATGGATTTCCAAGGAAACCACATGTTCCTATCCTGCCCGTAGACTTCACCCATGAGAGATAAGAAACAGGACACGAATTACGGTTCGACAGTTTGCAAAGGTTGTTAGTTTGAAAATATTGTCCATCCACTATATTGTTTCCAGTGCTGGCCACCTCTCTGCTTAATTGCTTTATCTTGCCTTCTAAGGAGAGCCACAGTCATTTTCCTCCAGAACAATGTGGTCTCATCTGATGACAGAATTGCTTTTTTCTTCTTAGATTTATTTATTTTATTTTGTTTGTTTAAGTATGTTTTTTGCACACATGTCTGTGTGCTATGTATGTGACCGATGCCTGTGGGGCCAGAAGAGGGCATCAAATCTTCTGGAACTGGATTGACAGTTGTCAGCTGCCCTGTGGGTTCTGGGAATCAAATCCTGGTGCTTTGGAAGAACCAGGGCTTTGACATAGCTCTGTCTTAAGCTCGTAAACATACGTCATTAGGCCCGCTGAGAGCTGGCTTACAATCCCGGCGATGCAAGCTATTAGCTAACGTGCAGGAGACTGGAGTATGAAAATCATGAGTTCAAGACCTGTCTGATCTATAGAGAGGGTTCAAGTAACTTTTTGAGACCCTGCCTCAAATCAAAGTAAAAGAGGGCTGGGGTGGGGTTCGGTGGCAAAATGCTTGCTTTGCGCGTGTGAGATCAGGGGTTCTATCCCCAGCGCTTAAATAAAAATGAACAAAACTACAAGAAGCCTATTTAGCTTTGCTTTATTCCTCAGCAATGAGCAGGAGCAGGGGTAAGCGGTGAAGAAGTGTGCACAGGTGTGCTGTCACACATATTTGTGCAAAATGAACGAGTCAGTATGAATAGCTACTGATAAAGTGTCAGATAGTGTTGGGATCTCCTCGTCATAAATCCTCATGGAATCGATCCTTAGTGTTTTTGGACCTGTTATTTTCTGACAGTCACCAAGCTTACGCGTATGTAATTGAGCATTGATTAAATTATGCTAGCATTAACTAATTGCACAATCAGTGCTCCTATCAAGTGGTTTTCTTTTATGATTACCTCATTCTTCAACTTCTGCTTATGAATATGGAGGTCAGTTTTATGCAAGTTCCTTTAAAAATAATATTTAGGGAGTCTAGAGATGGCTTAGAGGCTGAGACTGCTAGCTGCTCATCCAGGGTTCCTGAGTTTGATTGCCACACCCCACGTGGCTACTCACAACCATCTTTAGCTCTAATCCCAGGTGATCAAACCCCTCTTCTGGTCTCCTTGAGCCCCAGGTATGCACATGGTCCGCAGATATATATGGAGGGGGGAAAACACTTATAAATATAAAGATAAGTAAATAAAACCATAAATAACATTCAATATATAACACATGATCATAAAATTTATAAGATGAATAACAAAAAATTATTAAAATATCCGTAGGGTGCTGCATCCTTAATCTTGAATGGGAAGATAGGAAACATGATCAAGGCTGTAAGACAGCTGAATTTTATTTGGAATGTGATATACTTAAGAGAAAATTAAAGTGGGCATGACGGCACACACTTTTAATCCAAGGGTGGGCCGAGACAGTTGGATCTCTGTGACTTCCAGGCCATCCTTCCTGGTCTACTCAATAGGATCCAGGACAGCCAGAGTTGCACAGTGCTAATCTGTCTCAACGAAAGCAAACAAGCAACAACAACAAAAACAGTCAAAAGAAAATATTCTGTAGGCTTAGATCCAGTTGTGAGTGCACAGTGGTGGATTACTTCTGAAATGCTCCAAATATTTAATAATTCACAAGAAAAGTGTTGGTTTTGATGTTTTGTTTCCTGCTAATTCAATTACCAATCTCGGTACGATTTTTTTTTTTTTGCACTGACTTTGAACTAGGTGTATTTTAAAGTTTAAAGCAAGTGTGTAGAAGTGTGTGCGTGGCGAGATTCCAGCGGAACAAGGCGATGTCTCTGTAAAGAACCGTTTCAGGTTGAAATTATGGCTCCACAAGATGACTTCCAAGCAGTGTTGATCACATAA
Source organism: Arvicola amphibius (assembly GCF_903992535.2). Lineage (NCBI taxonomy): Eukaryota > Metazoa > Chordata > Mammalia > Rodentia > Cricetidae > Arvicola > Arvicola amphibius. The sequence goes on from NC_052064.1 coordinate 25,387,298, forward strand.
AAGACCCAAATTTGTCTCTCCCTATGTCTTCTTTCGGGGTGTGCCCACTGAAGTGTTGTGCTCAGGAACACATGGTGGCATTTCCTTTTGCAAGCTTAACCCAGCCATTCGTCATTAACTTCCTGCTGTCTCACCGGGGAGGTCTGATTGCCCTGAATCGAGTCTGAAATCGGGATGCGGTTGTGCTTTCAGGTAGGTGGTGTTGTGAGCTGATCCCAAGCCCCCGATGAAGAACTTCAAGTACAAATACTCGAACATTTTGCCTGAGTACTTTCACCCCCAATTACTAGACTTTAAGAGGTAAGGAAAGGATGGATAGGATTTGGGTATTGCTCAGTGAGTAAGGCAGACTTGAGTTTGCCTCCCCAGGGCCATCTGAAGGTGGACACCGTAGCACACACTTATCATCTTGGGGATCCAATGGCCCATTTGGGAGGCAGAGAAGGGGAAATCCCTAGAAGCTCATGAACTGGCTAGTGTGGCATATGCAATGGCAAATCATAAGGGGACCCTGTCTCAAACCAGGTGAAGGGTAAGTAAGGATCAACGCACACACTTGCACATCTGCACACCTGCACACTTGCATATGCACACAGGCACATATATACAAGTTCACATACGTAGAACAGAGGCTCTGCAGATGCCTCCCTTCTGGACTCTGATGCAAGGCCTCTTGTTGGAGGTCTTGGGGAGGGGGGTCTGCAACTTTTACTGCCATCCTTTTCCTCCATCAGGGGACATACATTTTCATTTAGTTTAGGGCAGATCCGCTAAGTGATTTCAAACATTTATTTGATATCAGTTATGGTCCTGATCTAAACGTGAGAACGACAGAGACGACTTTTGTGATCCCAGCTGGCAACAGAGATCACAACACGGTAAGTTGGTATCCAGAAAACGGCGCTACCAGAGCCGAGCATTGTAAGTTGAAAGACTATATTGTGAGATCCCCGAGGGGCCATGGTTGCATCTGGAGGAGAGTGAAGGCTTCACAGAGGATTCGAAGCTAGGACTAGAATAGCAATGGTGTAACCATTTCCATAGAGTCCCCGAGGGCTTGGGACAAGAGGCTACTAAATCCCTTTGTCTAACTGGAGCTCCAGCCAGCAGTGCCTCTGGCTCTCCTCTGCCTCCTGATCTCTGTATGTTCACTGCTTCTCCGATAATCCAAGGCATAGTTCTCTTCTGAAAGTCTTACTTCCGCTGCCTCTCGAAAATGACATGGTCAATATTCTAGGGGTTTGGCGACATTGGGTCATATCCTTAAGAGACTTGGCAAATGTGAAGCATCACTTCCTGGCTGGGGATGCCGTCAGGTGTACCTATGGTGGTCTTCAAGACACTCCGCCCCCTTTCTTCACAGACACAACACCACCAATCTCTATGCATTTAGTTCGCCCCGGCTGTCTGAGGCCCTCACTGCCTTTGCTGCTCCTTCTGTGCTGACGCCTCTGTTAAAGGAATTGAGCGTTCCTCTCCCTTCTCCGGTGCCCGGCACAGTGCCCAGCACATAGTCATCATCCCACAGACGGAGAAATCACAGGGGACTCTGTGTGTGGTTTCGTAACACCTTCCTGATGCCCACTCGTCTGTGGGCGGCAGAGGATTCCTAACTTGCCAGGCCCAGTCATTCTCTGTCTTCTAGGCTGCTCACCCCTCCGCCATCCGCAGACTTGGGAATCGAATTCCCATCGGGCTTGTTAACCCATCTTTACAATTTAGTGAAAAACGCAGGACCATATATATCTTATAATTAGGGCCTCAGCCCATTGTTGGCCCCTAAAATATGCTTGATTAATCATTGTCTAGGCTGAGTTAAAATTCCAATCTACACGCCACATCAAGAAAACAGTATCTAGCTTACCACCAATGCCCAAAGAAGCTGTTCTCAGGGTTCAACAGGAGGGAAAATCAACCTCAGATGATGTTCTGTGCACAGTGGGTTTGGTCGCTCTCCTTGTGCCAGGAAAGCTCATTCTTCATCTTTCATTCAATTACTCTAATTCCGCCCAATTTAGACATCAAGCTACCTTTCCCTCCTGTTCACGGGCCAGCAGCAAATACTCTTTCGCCCAACTCAGATGAAAGAACTGTTCACTGTGTGTATTAACTTCAAATCTATAAACAGGGTTGTTTTGCCATGACTGGGCATGCATGTAAGCATGTTTTGAAATATGGATAGCATCCCAACATACTTGATTCTAAACATGTGATAACTGATACGCTCCTCTATGTTTTATTTTTCTATTTTTTTCTTTAAAATGTAGATGCCAATGGCTTATTGACCTAAGGCTTTAGAAATCTTGGCAAACCACAGGGAGCAAGGGGAACAGTGTTAGTTCAGCTCCTATTTGTTTGGAGCCACTATTTGCTCCTTTGCCTGTTTGCTTTCTCTTCTTTTACTTTCTGTCCGACCACTCAATACTATGCGCAACCCAAGGCCTCAGGGACCAATTTTCTCGTCGTTCGTGGGTCTCAGCCTTTAGAATGGAAATATCCTGAGAAGGTTCAATGTTGCTGGTGACAATCCAGGAGAATGATTCTCCATCTTGTCTATAAGGACAGTAAAAATAGCCTAGATGTCTGCATTCGGTTAAGTAAAACGAGCGAGGTGAATCTAACTTGTACTCAGGAGGAACAAACTCGATTCATAGATTTTTAGACAAATCTATATTTAAATAAATTTATAGATAAAGTCCATGGCAACCTGCGTAAAGCAGCAGCGGATGGATTCCTCTCTCCTCTCATTTATTTTTTTTTTCATGCTAGAGTTATTTGCTAATGGCGCTATTCTTTTTATTCTAATTAAAATGTCTGCGTCTCTGCTCTTAAGCACGGCTGTACGAAATGTTCCCACTCTTGGCTTTATCTCAGTAGACTTTAAAAAAAGATTTTTTATTAATTCTTTGACTTTCATACAATGTACTTTGAAAATATTCACCTCCTTCAACCCTTAACTCCTTTGAGAGCCTTTCAATTTCCCTATACTCCCCATTTCAAATACATTTTTTTAAGAGTTCAATTCCTGCTGCCCATATGTCCCTAAGTGTGGGGCCATCCCCTGGTTGACCCATTAAGGGCCACATCCGTATAGAAATTTAGTTTTCCTTCCTATTAGTTATCTATAGCTCCGCGGGTCGGGGTGGGAACTTGTGAGCATCTCCCTGCATGCTTGTGGGGGTTTCGTGCAGCCGCGGCTGCTGTGAGGTCATGGGCACAGCAGCCCCTGTCTCATCCACTGCACAGCTCCTGTCCTTCCACGCCTTCTATGCTTGCAATCCTTTCTGCCTCCATTTCTGCAATGGTAGCCTATGAGCTTTGAAGCCCGTGTGATACAGATGGACTCTGTGGTTGAGCCCTGACCCTTCGGACGGTGACCATTTGTGAGCTCCTTCATTAACTTACTGCACAGAGACACTTGATGTCTTTCTGCCCACAGATAAGTGCAGCTCTCAGACCCCAGAAGGCTTTTTAAGTTGCAATATCACTTGGGAATTTTGCTTTGTTTTGTTATAGTTAAGGGGCCACTATTGAAGACAGTTTTCTAAAGGGTAGTTTGAAATACTTCTATAGTAGGAAAACTAATTTTAACAAAATTTACAAACCAATGACTAATCTGTTAGCAAACTCAGAGGTAGTGTCAGCTGTGGTCAAAAAACTGGGCCGCACACTCATTCTGTGAAGACTTTGGTCAGGACTGGGCAGACGGCTCAGTGGTAAGAGCACTTCTGTATGAGAGGAGATCCAGCCCCCATTTTTTTTTCTTCTGTAAGTTGTTTTGGTCACGGTGTTCTCATCCCAGCAACAGCAAGAGGAGAAAAGAGGTTTAGCTAAGAGGAAGTAGATTCTGCGCACGGGTTCTCGGAGGCTGTATCTTGCCCTGGCTCCCTCCCATCTGCTTCTCTCTTCCCTGGTCACTGTGAGGTGAGCAGACCCGAGCCACCACGCCCTTCTGCTGTGCCATTCTACCAGCCAACCAGGACATGAAACGCCAAAGCATAAACTAAAACAGGCCTTTCCTCCATTGCTTAAAAAACAAAAACAAACCAAAGGACAGAAACCAAACCCACTATTTCTCCCAGTTCCATATTCTCTTTCATCTTTCTACTTAAACAAGTCCATGTTGCAGCGGACAACAACTTAAAACGTCGAAGTGGGTGGTAACTTTTGTTTGCGTCTTTGGGCAGCTCCCGCTCAACACCCACAATTTTGAATGTAGGGAAATTGTTTTGTCCTCGCACGCTGGGGAAAGTGACTTCTTAAATATGAAACCCGGATGAAAAGTCGTCTAACTTAAAACACATACGCTATTTATACAGAACTGTGGTGCCTTTGGTCTGTGGAGCTGGCTCAGTTGGTAGAGGGCCGGCCATGCATGTAGGAGAAGCTGAGTTTAGCTCTCCACATTAAACATGAGCAAGGTGTGGCCAGTCTGTAAACGCTAGTGCTGGGCAGGCCGAGAGCTGAGGGCCGGGAACACACACACATACACATGAAAGAAACGTGCCAGCTTTAGCTCTGTGTTCATATTTACTTAGACCACAGCCGTTTGAAGCATAAGATTAAAGATAACATGCTAACAGGAGATATTATTACTATATAAACTGGAATCCCAGGCATAGAGAAATTGCCAAAAGTATACAGTAACTTTAAAAACCATTCTCCGGTTAGTGACTCTATCAGAATTAGAATAGTGAGATACACAGGAACTGAAGTCAAAGGAAGATGAAACTGTTTGTGAATAACCGGGGCGGGGCAGGCCTCTGGGCTGCTCTCCTTGGCCCTCTCTGCCTTTCCCACCCAGCGTCAGGTCATGCTGCAGCCCCGCTGGTACTGTTCAAACACAGAGAGCTTGAAGTACTCCCTCTCAAAACCCACCAAAGGTACCATTGCTGCAAGAGTAACTTGTTCATATTTTCATGGCTTATGTGGCCAACATGTTTGTCTGCTGATAATCTACAAGTCACCTCTTACCAGTGTTGAAGGCCCTGTCCCCTCTTCTGCCCACAGTGGGTTTTCCAGTGCCTCTGCGGGAAGGCTTTCCGCTCGCTGGCTGCTCCTGACGGCGGCGGTCCGCCTTGCAATCCTCAGAAGACGGCCGTGCTGTTTTCTCAGGCAGCTTCCCTGGGCTACCCAGAGTCTAGGCCATCTGACAGTGCCTTGCATACTTGATTTTTTCGTTCGTTTCTTTTTTCTCATAGGACAGATAATGTGTGTAGAGAGTTACTAGCACACTTTTCCCGCAAAGAACAATGTCTGGGCACACAACAGAAACTCAAACACTTGCCAGATCCACGAGTAAACACCGAACACATTTTCAGCTTAAAAATCTGCTTAGACGTCACTGATAGAGACATAAAATTTTAATTTGAATTATATAGTTAATTAGATCAGCGTATGTTTCTTTGCTTCAGCTATCAAGAAAAGTGTTTCTTTATATGGGTAATACATATTCATTATTTTTTGTTAAATACTTAGCTCACAATGGATGTGCGGTGACTATTTTTTTTTTAAATAAACAGAGGGCCGGTATTACATCTTTTGATGTGCAACCATCAAACTAGATCCAACTCTCTCTTGGCAGTGAAATGGATTGTTTTAAATATAAAGAGAAATTTTGCATCCTAAGAATCCTTTTTCATTAGTGAATGGGAATAGGAGGGATTTTCCAGAGTCTGAGAGCCCCAGCCTAGAAAAAGTGTGTATAATTAGCTTTTGCATTATCTTTGGAGTTTTTCTTTTGCATTTTACTTTATTTTCAATTACATTTCTGTATGTGTGTTGTCTGTGTAATGAACTCCGAGCCTGTGTGCCTTGCTCTTGAGTGCAGGTGCCTGTGGAGGCCAGCAGAGGGCACCAGATCCACTGACCCTAAGGTTACAGGCAGTTAAGGAACCCAAACACAGGGGCTGGTGTAGCGATATCTCATTTGTTTTATTATTTAATAAATAAATTATTCATTTATTTATTTAATAAATAACGCTTGCTTGAAGATCAGAGAGTAAAACAGCCCCACTGGTCAGCCTTATAGACCAGGCAGTGGTGGCACACAGCTTTAATCCCAGTAGCCACACTAGTTAGCTATAGAGGCTGGGTGGTGGTGGTGCACGCCTTTAATCCCTGCATTAGAGAGGAATATAAGATGGGAGGAGACAGCTCTCAGTCTCATTCTGAGGATTCGTTGAGCCACAGTCACTCTTCCAGTTTGAGGATTTCTTAGAGGTAACAGCTCTCTAGTGGCTTGGCTGCTTTGCTTTTCTGATCTTCAAGTTGAACCGCAATATCTGTCTCTGGGTTTTTATTAATCATGCTACATGCTGAAAACAGCACTTTGGCCTTCTGGCAAGCCCTGTCCTAACTCCTAACTGCTGAGCCAGTGCCTCTCTGCGTATCTCACACTGATAATTGTACTGCATAGTTCTAGTTTTGCCGTGGCTGTCGCTTTACTGTGATACTCAGAATGGGTAAGGCTCCTTGTTCGAGCCTTCTTATTCCGAACCCAAATGCAAGAGGCCTTGTTTCCATCAACAGTTATGTAGTTTGTGCTAACGTTGTTACTCTCCTGAGAACCGCTCTTCTGCAAAGTGTGTTATGTTAGCGGGGAAGCACGAGGGCTGAACGGCTGTCTGCTCTAACCCTTGGTCAATCAGCGGTTTCCGCATCTCCAGGCCATTTAGCGTGTGTCTGATTTCAGTAATTTGATTCAGATGATTGCATTTATACCGATATCAACAGATCTATTTCATTTCAGAGATTTACAAATAGCTGCTGAAAGCTGAATACACTTGGACTTGATTTGGCTGGAAGGGCTTTAGGCAGGTTCAAATATTTAGGTAGAACAGGAGAGATGTTTATCAATTTATTGCTTATATTCTATATGACTATTAATAAATAACAAATACCAGTCAGAGGCTTGTTAAATATTTCAAAAACAATACTTTTGGAAAAGAAGCGAAGAAAACCTGCATCTCGCAGGCATCGTTTTCATTTGGACTGTTGTGTTTAGAACCTGGGAAGAGGCTCCGCCGTGAACTCGGTTGATAATGTCGCGAGAGCCAGGCACTGAAGGGCTTCTCTCCACTCAGGAAGAGCTGCTGGCAACAGCTCTCCTGTCTTCCTCACCTACACATCGGACCGTAGCACACAGCATCCTGCTAAGGCTGTGTGGAGTCCATACTATGCACTGGGCTGGGCTTTAAGCCTTTATCCACTGAGACATTTGTAAATATAAGATCTAAAACGGTAGCTCTGATCTGTCAGTGGTCTCTTTCCATTGTAGAAACATTAAATGGGTCAATGGCATTCTAGACACTGTCTCTGAAGATCTTTTGCGTGGCTGATAAGGACTTAAATACTCATAAGGGATTTCAATGCTCGCTACAACATGGTCCATTTGGCTACAGATTCTAGTGTGTGTGTGTGTGTGTGTGTATGTGTGTGTGTGTGTGTGTGTGTGTGTGGCTTTAAAATAATTTGTGATTAAAATCTAAAAATGAGGCTTAAAATGCACAAATTATACTACACCTTTTTTTTTAAAGTAGGAAGACTGATCACACTTGTGATAATGGTTTTAAATAGCTATACACTCAAGCCTGTTAAATATAAAACAGTTTGGAGGACTCCTATTTACATAATACCTACTAAATACAAACACAGAGATGTTGTTTTACAGAATAATAATACAGAATAAAGGAACAACAGTGTTCAGTATTTAAATATCTTAAACCACGTCAGTAGCAAGCGTGCCATTTAGAGGAAGGATCCCAGCTAGCAGAAGGCACACACTATAATAGTTGGTATATTCAAGGGGGTGGAGTCCGAGATATGGAGGTCACTTAGTCAAAGCTGCGCCATTTGTTCAAGCACTGCCATCATCATAAATGTTGGTGTCGTCTTACTGTGTTGTAAGACAGTGTCAGAGTTCAAGCAATCACAGTGCCAGCCTAGGCTAACAGAAGTGTGGGTTCACAGTCGTGGTTAGCAGACTGTTTCACAGGAGACATCCAGCGTGGATGTGACTGAGTAGAGGTTCTGCACAGGAATGAGCAGGTGCATGTACGTGCAAGTCTTACGGAAAGGTACTCACTTCATATTCTACGAGTCCAAAAGATTCCTTTAAACGAGGATGACAATGGAATCATTTTTTGAAGGGTGGAGACATTACCACAAGAAATTGCTTTTGGTTAGGAAGGTACCCAAGCCCCTAAAACAATATCACCAGTGGCCAGTGTGGCTTATTGCCCTCCAGAGTTGAGTAAGATCCAAATGCTGAAGACATAACAAGCTCTGGTTAGAAAACCCAGAAAAATCAAGATGGCCTGGGAAGCTTCTTCCCTGTGGTCCAACCCTCACAGTGGAATGCGCTGTGCAGCCTCCAGGGGGTGGGGGAGACTTGTCATCAACAGTTGTCATGGATGTGAACCCTGTGTGCTGTGTCACTGTTGGGCAGGCAAGATGTGCCCAGAAATGCAACAGTAGCAAGTCTTAGGGGAGAAACCAGTCATTCTCTGGTTGGAATGAACGCTCACTCCTTCCACACTCGGACGCATATGCTTTTAGTAAGGACTTACTAGAAGGCCAGAGAAAATCAGCATTTCCCTATTATCAGATAGGGAGTGAGAATCAAAGACCAAAAGATGCTTACTTCAACTACAGTGAGAAATAGAGGGGAAATTGGGTTTTCTTAAATGTTACCGAATTCTATATTTTCCAATTAGGTAATGAAGTAGCATGGTAGAAAGATATCAAAGGAAAGTTTCAGAGATAAAATTTTTATGATTCAGTTCACTCCGACGTTTGCTTAAGATCTAATGCACGGCATCATTTCTTTCTTATAAAGGCAAGTAAGACACTACCCTGCGGTTCATAGGAAGAGAGAAAAATACAGTGTTCTGACCCAGAGGCAGGTCCAGGGCTTTGTTTGCTGGACTATCAAGGCTCCCTATGGGCGGGATTTAGAACTTCACCCGGGAGGTGCACAAGGTATTGAAGAATGAATCAGAAGGCAGCAGGCAGAGACCTGGGTCTGCATAGGAAATGCCCTCCGTGGGGAGCGGTGGTGTGGACAGCAAGGACTGAGACCAGATGAAGGGGAGAGATTCAGTAGCCACCTAGTCCTTCCGCTCCCCAGCTGAAGCCCAGTTCCCCGCTTTCCGCTCTCGCTTTCTCCACAGCCACCCCAGAGCCCAGCTGATTGCAGACAGGCCTCGGGCTTATTTACTCAAAGCAAGGCACAGGTGGGAGTGGGAATCGCACCCTTTGATTCCACGAGGGAAGGCTCTTTCAAAGTCTGTAAAAGTGCAAGCCTTGTTAAATTAGTTTCAGTTTCCCTAAGACTCGGATTTTTATTCGTAGACAAATAAAGACAAATTCTTTCTAATTGGCAAAATCATCCAAGCTAGCCAACGGGGAATATTTTACATAACCATGGTGGAATTTTCACTCAGCAGAAAGTTAAAGTGGATCAACATTTTCTTCCCTTTGCCTCGAGTTTCTCTCTATAATACTGTTGCTTTTTATCTTTACAGATTAAGGCACCATAAATAGCTGTTTCCTGACTCCTTCCTCTCGGGCTCGTCTTGCAAACGTTTTTCTTTATCCACTGTCATCTCTGAGCATTTAATCTGGTGCGTTTGTCTTTCTCCCTCCTGTTCTATTCCCCTCAATTATTGCTTAAAAGGGGACTGATTGTCTTCTTAAACTGGCATCCTGTTGCGGGGCAGTCCCAGCTGAAAGTCAGCTAGAAATGGGGCTAGACTTAGTTCTCCCTTGCTTTCCTTCTCCAGGAGAGCTCCCACAAATCTGTCAAGAATATGTAAGTCAAGTCGTGAGGCAGCATACTCATGGGTAGGACACGGTATTCAAGCATTTCAAAGAGAAGTATGTGAAACCCGGGTGTGGCCTGGCAGAAGCGGGGTTGTCCAGGAGTTTACACAGACAGTGCTCTGGGTCCTCTTGTGGCATGTTTTCTAGGTAGCCTTGTAGCTTTTATGAAGTAGCCAGGATTTGAGCTTCTAATTATTTCACTGTATGTATGCAATCGATTGGTTTATTCTAAATACAAGGTTACCGGTGTTATATGATCGTAATTCTTAGAAGGTGAAGCAAAACCTTTGATGAAATTATTTTGCAAATCTTCACTTTATAATATAAACAAGGTAGGTGAAAACAAAGTAGGTGACTATTCACTGGCTTTTGGGCCACTTGTCATTAGATGATCATAGCTCATACTGTCCTAGAATATTTGAATGTGTTCCCTTTCCAGGCACCATTGTACGGCAAGTGTTTGGCTTTAGAGAAAGGGAAACTTTCAACGTATGTAATATCACTTCTGAGCGTTCTCTTTTGGAACCGGTAAACATGAAGCTGTTAATAAATTGCTCCTCGTGTCTAGTAGATCACTGTTGATTCTATCAGGCCTAGCACCACTTAAACTATAGAGAGCCTGTGTCTCCCAGGCCACAGTGCCCTCCCACCCAAATAAATAGGCATTCTCTCTTGGCTCTGGCTAACCAATTTAACTAACACAAAAGTATGCTGCATAGCAGGAAATTAACTTTGATTTACTTCTGAGTTTAAGGAAGGAAAAGCTATCTCTACTGCCATAATGGGTGCGCATTTAGAAAAAAAAATAATGAATGTAGATATAAAAATAGCTTTGAAAATTTGTTTTCTGAATTGCTTCCTTCCTCTGCAGTGATGATCATAACACGCACCAGACATCACATTTGAAAATGTTGGCTTTGTTTGTGTCTGCCTCAGGGTCTTTGCGCCTCATCTTGTTTCTTCATGATGGCACATCTATATTAAAGCGTGTATGTTTTTCTTACTGAGGAAATATGGTACCATGAGGTTGCTGGGTGGTGAGTCAACAGGGCAGATAGGTAAATTAAGGAATAGACGACGAGGTCAACTCCTCTCGGAAGATTAGAATACAACACGGGGAGCTGGTTTTGCATAATGAGAATTATATGAAAAGCCTCTGCCTTTTATACCATGAAAAAGATTTGTGGTGATGTACTATTTCTCATTGCTCTTGCAGAGAAAGTGTGTCTTTGGAAGTGTGTCTGAGCAGTTACACACGGAAATAGTAGGCTCCACATTATGCTTCTAGGAAAATGTTCTGTCAGGAGCTTAACCAAGATGTTCTGTTGCTAAAAATAAAATAATAACAGATTTTTCTAAGCTCTGATTAAAAATAAGTTAGGGAAAATACAGTTTCCCCAGAATTTTAAGCTTTCCTCTCTGTCATTTTTCTGTCATTTCTTCAGATTGTCTACTGACAGGCACTAAGAAAAAAAAAAAAAGACAAAATAAATGAACCAATAGCACATAGCCTACGAGACAAACGTGTGCATGCCAGTTCCTCGATGGGTGTCCCGAGTCCTTTTACACGTGAACAGCTCGATTTCTGCAGCCATATTTCCTCCCCATTCTCTTCATTCCATTTCTTTCCCATACATTTTTAGTAGTGATTATAGTTTTCAGGTGTTTAAGGACTTCAACACAACCGAAAAACACCGAGACAAAACGTTGCTGCCTGCTAGTTTATATTTCTGAGTATAAATTGCAAGATATTTATTTTGAAGAAGCGGGAAATGGCGACGATGGCCAGACTTCTCCGCCTCAAGTTTTTGAAACTGAATAAAGAACGTGAAGAAATGGGAAAACACATCAGCCCCTGTCTGTGTTGGCAGAGTCATCGTCAGCAAGCAAGTGGTACTATTAATGGCTGCATACCTAATTTAACTGGCGGCCTTAAAGATGGCCTCTAGTTTGCATTCCATTAAGAGTTTTTAATACGATTCCACCAAAAAAAATAATAATAAAAGCATCCCACTTCACCTTTGCTTCTCCTTAACAATTCAAAGTATCAATTATAATATAACCTTCATTTGACTTGCACACACCCCTGTCTCAAAAGCGTATTAAATTGCATGCCCATGCTTTAAGGGCAAAATAAATGACTTGCTTTATTTTGTAACTTTAGTTTCATCTCGAAGCGACCTCTCAAATGTATAACACTCGGCTACACTTTATGTAGAAAGCGATTTTTCTAAACATTAGGCTTTTTTTTTTTTTAAAGCGTAAGGATGCATTTTGTTCAGTCTTAAAGAGGGACGGTCTCTTCCGGCATGCTCTCTCTTTTCATGGGCTCACATGGATGCTATTCTGGGGGACAGAACAACCGCTCTCTGTCTACCAGCCGTATTCTAGGGAGGCCTGACCTCAGGGCTCATAGAAAAAAGCAGGCTGAAGCCTAGTATCAAAGAAAGACAAGCATTACAGACGCTTCCAGAATTCTCGACTCCTTTATAGAACGGCACAGATTAATACAGTAAGTAATAGAATTTGAGAAATACAACTGAAAACATCTAGGGAAAGCTAAGGTGAAAACAGGAAACCATGTGGCATCTCAGAGCAGACTCCATAGTTGTTAAACAAGGTCTCCCACACCCTTGCTTCCTCAGTTATCAGTGCAAATAAAGCAAAAATCTTTTTCTCCCCCAACAGCATTTTCCAGTGTTCTGCAAAGGATTAAATGGTAGTGTCTGGGAGAGATCCGGGTCCCTTTCTGATGAGCGGATGGGGATGGGTTGGGGGGAGATGGGGGGAAGGGGAACTGTGTTTGGTGTGTAGAATGAATTTAAAAAATAAAATAAATTTAAAAAATAAAATAAAATAAATGGTGCCTGAATTTTTTTTGTCTTAAAGAGGGCTGTTTATTGAGGAAGTGCCTCTCTTCTTCCCCCCCCAGAGCTTGTAACTCCTGGAGAATAAAATCATGGGGGTATACGACCTCAGGAGGCCCAGGTGAGGCAGTTTGTCTGGAGGTTTATATATGTTTCAGTATAATATGTTTTTAATTTAACTTGCCATGTAGGAAATGATGCAGGATTTGAGTTTGTTTGCCATCAGTACATAACCATCCCTGTTTGTACCTTGGAGATGACCATGTCTTCACAGCAACCTTTGACACCCAAAAGAAAAGTGAGTCAGAATATGATAACAGATAAGTGGCCACAGCACATATAGCACCCATATAAAAGGATTTAGGTGCCAATTTCTTTAATTACTTTTTAAACAAGCTACATCTTGATTATATATGACATATATCAACATAAATGGGATTAAAGTCTTGAATTTCCTTTCTAAAAAAATATTTAACTTTTAAATCAGGTTAATAAATTGGGGAGCCGGGCGGTGGTGGTGCACGCCTTTAATCCCAGCACTTGGGAGGCAGAGGCAGGCGGATCTCTGTGAGTTCGAGGCCAGCCTGGTCTACAAGAGCTAGTTCCAGGACAGGCTCTAAAAAGGCTGCAGAGAAACCCTGTCTCGAAAAAAACAAAAAAAAAAAAAAAAAAAAAAAAGAAAAGAGAAATAAATTGGGGAATATGGCAAACAAAAGCCAAAGATGCATATACATATACTCTATACTCATATACATACATACATGTATATATACACATATGTATATATGTGTATGTATATAAAGTATATGGCTCAGCGATTAAGAGTCCTGCCTGCTCTTTCAAAGGTCCTGAGTTCAATTCCCAGCAACCACATGGTAGCTCACAACCATCTGTAATGAGATCTGGCGCCCTCTTGAGGAAGAGACCTGCTCAGTCGTCCTCATCAGCTAAGACCATGAAACCCAAAAGTTCAGCCGAATTGCCATCTGCAGGCTGCCCTTGCAGGCTTCAGCCTTGCCAATTTCATCCATGAAACTGGGCCATGTTCCTCACTGAGGCAGGGGGTGATGAGAGACAGTTGTGTACTCCACTTTAGTCTTGTATGGTTTAGTTTGCCCTTGAGAGCTCCAGCTTATCCTTGTGTCTCATTTGTTTCATATGCAGGCCCAATTCCTGACTGCTGACTTTGCTGGCCTAGAGCAACACCAGGTACAGAGGCACCCTCTTTTTGTATCCTGTTTCATCAGTTCCCAGCTCTGTTATTAAGAAAAAGTTCTGAGTTGGTAACCTTATCGTGGTTCTGTTAGGATGGGGCCCTAATAAGAGTAGTTGATGTGTCTAAACTGGGATGTTACTGTTTTTTCCTGCTCTATCTCTTAGATAAAAAATGTCTTCTGAGATTTATGTCTTGGACCAGACATGTTTATGTATATTTTGTATGGGAGTTCTTCTTTATCCTCCTCCTCCTCTCCTCTTCCTCCTCCCCTTCCTTCTCCTCCTCCTCCTCCTCCTCCTCCTCCTTCTATTTCTTCTTCTATAATTATTCATAAGTTCGTGGTTTTTAAAACATCCCTTTAATGTTCATTAGTTAGCAATAATAATCTTTATTATTGATATCTACTCTTTTCCAGTAGTTAAAATAATGTTGTTTATCACATTAAAGAAATACTATGAAATAAGTCACCCAATGAGTCACCTGAAGTCATCTGTTGGCTCTACACATGTTATTAAGTTTGGATAATAGAAAAGAAGCAAGAAAGTGTTTGGTTGGGTCTGTTTAGGTGCTTACTCCCTTATGAGCAAGTTCTGTTTCACCTGGTCTTAATTAGCATATATATTTTGATTTATATGGCTTCCTCATTGCTTGAATATAGTCTAAGTTCCATTCTCATGTCTAAAGCAGAGATAGGTACAAGGACAAATTATTCCTTTAATAGCAGTGTTGAAGCTTTGATCTCACATGACCAGCCTTTCCACATGAATATGCCAAAGTCCACTACTGAATTTAATGATGTCTGAATTCAGGGATGTATATTTCATGTCTCTCTGTCTGGCCATAGACTATTTTTCCCCTTTCTTATTGTAACTAAATCAACACCAGGTACTTCGCACCTCTTGCCTAGAAGTATTTAAGAAATGCTCTGTTTATTTTTGGAGAGAGATGAGGTGATAATGGGAAGGCCAAGAGAACAGAAGTCCAGCTTCCTCTGAAGCAGAACTGAACTTCCAGTAAGAGATGCACAACTTTCTGATTAGGTTTGTCTTTATGTTTTTCAAAAATGGTTGGATCTAAGAGTGAGAAGAAAGACATTGTTTCTGTCAAAAATTAGAGGGTTTTGGCTATATTTTAAAATCTGGTTTTATTGGACAGTAAAAAAGTTGGTAGTTTCTTATCTATCTATCTATCTATCTATCTATCTATCTATCTATCATCTATCTATCTATCTATCTATCTATCTATCTATCTTTCTATTATTTATCCATCCAGCTACTATCTATCTATCTATCATTTATCTATCTGTACATATCTTTCTATCATCTATTTATCCATCCATTTATTATCAATCTATAATCTATATATTACCCATCTATCTTCTATCTCCTACCTATTTATCATCTACCTGTCATATACCCATATGCATTTTTGTTATTATAATATTTCTATTATATATAGTAACTAGTAATTATGTTTACCTGGGAGATGCTCCTTCTAAGTACTTTGTACCCCTTTTCCATGATGCCTTTGAGTATCTGAATTTTGGACCTGCTACATTTGTAGACTCTAGAAGAGTGAATGACTCCCACTGATGAAGCATAATCACAAGATACAAAGTGAATAAAGACACATTAAAGAAGATTAACACTCAATAAAGTCTCTCCTTTGAAATTCTGTGGAGGAACAAAGAACGCTGCATGGAGGAGGATTGGGGTGAGAACACAATCAGCTGAGATGTACCTGTGACAGCTGCAAATCTCCTGTGCACTTACTCATTATTACTAAAGTAAATATTGCCATATTTCTTTATTCATGGAAGGATTTCAAATGCATTTCCCATACATAGGGTTTTCCATAATTGATTTATCATAACTACTGAGTGGATTATATTTTATGACTACTCCCTGCCATTTCTACTACAAGCCGCATTAAGTCAACAGGAGCAGTGTGAAGCCTGCACATCCCTTCAGCTTCAATACAGCGTGTGAAACATTCAGGAGTGTTCACCGCTACTGTGTTTCCTTTGTTTTGTCTTGTACATGGCGGGCTCTTGCCTTTTCACAAACAACTTCGGAGTTAAGCTGGGAAGTTTAAAAAATTAAATGGGAGCTTTTCCGGTCCATATTAGGCACCGCAGAGCTGGGGTAGAGAACACGGGTAGTTACCGAACGAAATTTTAAGACAGATACTGGAAAATGAAGTTCAAATTTGAGTTCAAATTTACCTAGTTTATTTATTTACTCATTGTTATCTATATTTTTTTTTTTACCGGAATTCACCCATTTTAGACTTGAAGATCAACAAGTATTCCAACATTAAATTCATTAAATTAAAAATAGCCATTGTAATCTTAGCACATGTCATTGAGGCTGCATGCCTGTGTTTTATGAGCTAAGGAAGATGAATAAAAGTGTTGCCTGTTCAATCATTTAATTTTGAGTCTGTTCTCTGCTTTCCTTACCTCTTGTCCAGTAGTTCAGCAACAGTATTTTCTAGTCTATGCCTCTTTCTCCAGCAGTGAGCACCAGTGGAGGGGGACTGGACTCCGAGGACTCTGCCACTTCTTTATGCAGCAGAGTTTTCTAAATTAAGTTCCCTGCATGGATAATTTCTTATATCCACGGGGCCCTGAGCTGGCTGTGTGGCTGCGAGAAGATTAATGACAAGCAGAAGCCTGGACCAAGAGGAAGTGGATGAGGATACCACTGCCTTGCCAGTCAGAGACAGATGCCCCGACGAAGGGAGACGATCCGAAGTTGACTCACTCCGGACTAAATCATTGGTATAGAGGTTATGCCTCGCTAGTCAGTGAGAAACCCAGGTTTCAAGCTATCCTGGACACTGTGTTGGTGACCGTGGAGCGCTGATGGCTGTTTTGAATGAACGATGCCCACCTTCCGGGGACTCTTAACGATATGTTCAATTTCAGTGGAAGGCACTTCTCTTGAGCTTTTGAATTATTGATCAGAAGATAGTGAGGAATGCTCCTACAACCAAGTCTGAAGTTTCTGGCTAAGTTTGTGCTGGGTAAGGGCTTACCAGAGGCAAAAGTTCAGCACAGGGAAAAGCTTGTTTGACAGTACTGTTCTTCGTAAACAAGCTCAAAGCGAAACATGGGAAGCAGTCCATTTAACTCCAAGGATGGTGGAAACCTTCATTTGGCAATAACTGTGAAGGGCAGGGACCGTTTTTCTGTGTCACAAAAAGAAAACCTTCACCGTCTCATCACTAGGTAAAAAAAATTCAGAACCTGCATTTTAGTTTTTCCGACGAGGAAGCAATTTGCCCCACAGTGAGAGGAGCATCTAACTGGAAGCAAGGCGCTGGATTTGGGCACGTATCTTTTTTGAACTGGAAGATTTGCAAGTATGTAAACAGATCTTCGTGCTTCCTTCCTCTAGGTGTGGTGGTCTGAAATGGGACAGGATGTGGGATGGGTCCTGGCTTGAATGGCCACGACAAGCCACACGGAGGTACAGCCTCTGATGCAGGGCCCAGGCATCACACAATTGCTTCTGTAGCTGAGCACAAAGAGAAAAATCCACTCCCAGCTGAACTATTTAACCAACCCATTTGTTTTTAAGCTGCGGTTGAACTGTCGTTTGGCTAGCCATACATCCTTCCATAAAGCACAGAGAAAACATAATGGCTTTACGGCTGAAATGCTGGTAAGCAATTGGTAAAGAAATAAATACAAACACGGCTTGGGAACTTCTAGCTCCCTCTTACACCAAGGCCTTGGCTGGCTCTCTCGTTGCTCGGCTCCCGGGGTCATAAACCCAAACGATAAACGTCATCCCTCTCTTGAATACACATTATCCCAATAGATATTTTATTGTAACTAAATGGACCGCCTTGAGGACACTTCTGAAGTGAGTCTGCTTCTGGACTTGGCGGGGGACGGCGGGGGTGGGGGACGCAGAGAGTTTTGCTTTGCTTGGGAGGAAGAAGCAAAAGCTGAAAAATTAAGACAAGGGTGGAGGCGGGTGCAGCTCTCCAGTGGCTCAGCGCGGGGACTCTGCGGCTATAATAGATGACTATGTGTCAGTGCACATTAATATTTGATGAACATTGCCGTATTATCTTTTATGTGCACTTCCACACTATGGTGAGGCAGCGAGGTTGCTTTAGATCAGGATTTATACGGGCAAGCGCAGTGGCTTTTACTTGGCAAAATTAGCACACATCCTGCTCTCGCGACGTCAAAAGGGGACGCTTCTGTTTATATTGAATAAACAGGCAGAGGCTGGGTCCAGCCTTCCTTAAAACACTATTACCGTGAGCGCATAAACAAGGCGGACACAATAGTTTCTCTTAAATGGCACACTGATGCATTCTGTGTTCTGCTCCCTGGAAACAAAGATTCCATTTCTGTCATTATGAAAGACCCCCTGAAACAGATACGGAAGTGAAAGCTTTGGCATTGTGGAGAGACTAGAGAAGCAAACGGAAGAAAATGCTTAGATCTACAAAGGCTCCTGCTTGTTTTTTTTTTTTTATTTCTTTTTCTGAAAACAGAATGCAAGGACTGGGAAGCATTATTTGTCCAGACAAAGCTTAACCACATGGGCAAGCCATTAAAAGGGTGCAGCCCCCCACCATAGCAAAACAGACCAGAAAAAAAACCAAACCCAAACCAAAAAAAAACCGAAACCAAAACAAATCTCAAAGTACAAATGGAGCTCGTTCTCCAGATAGCCCTCAGCTGTACTGTCTAATTTCCTTTACAAGCACAGTAGTTCACCCATGACAATTACCTAAATAAGATTTTTTTGAAGAAATCAGAAAGAACCCAAGCTTATTGGAGGGCAGTCCATGAAAAGGCAGAAATGAAAAAGAGAGAGAAATTAGTAATTGTGGCCCTAGAAACCAGAGAAAGCACAGGCTTTGGAGAGATAAAGACAGAGTCTTAATCTGACAACATTTGATGAGAATACTGAGGACCATACCAGATACATTTTGTTTCTAAGCACTCACGATTGACATCCAAGTTACACTGAATAATTCATTCATTTACTTATCTAAAAGTATACATTTAGTCCTAATTATAGGTGGCATATTACATGCAAAAAAACAGAATGTCAGGCAATACATCAGGGGAACACTATCCTTGGAGAGATATAGTCTACAAGACAATGCGAATATATGTAACTGTGATGGGTAATCTTTGTTGCCAACTAAACTTGAGAAGAAGGAACCTCCAATGTAACTTTGCCTCTATCAGCTTGGCCTGTGGGCTCATCTGGAGAGCATTTTCCTGATTGCTAGCTGAGATAGGAGAGTCTAGTCCATTCACTGTGAGCACTAACATCCCTAGGCAGTGGGCCCGGGCCGTATAAAAGAGGCAGCAGAACACGACAGTGGAGTTACGCCTCAGTGATCCTGCCTTTAGGTTCCTGCCCCGTGTCACCGTCCTGGCTTCCTCAGAAATGTAAGGTGAAATAAACCCTTTCCTGCTCAAGTTGTTTTGGACAGAGTATTTTCTCACCGTAAAACAAACAAACAGCCTAGCACAGCAATTACGGAGCACAAGGCAAAAAGGAGCAAGTTCAGAGCGTAAGCCTGTGGTATCAATGAGATTGGGTCTTGCTGTTGCTTCTCTTTGGTAATTCCATCACCTCCAGGCTGGAGCTAGTCCTACAAACACTTTTGGCTATAGTGAACACGCTGGGCAGGACAAGCTTCAAGGACACATGGGACCTGTTTATGCAAGGCCTGCATATAGTGCCATTGGTTTGGAATTCTTAATGATTATCTTCAAGCTTTGTAAGTAAATTGAAATGAAACAGTGGATCATGAGCGAGGATGAGACAGACATGTGTACGTACTTGCCACACTTCATACATATGCTACAGTCAGGGCTCCAAGCACACAAAATTCCACAAGTTCCCCCAGGCACGAGAGTTCATTGATAACTCAAAACGAGGATGAAGTAGGTGGATTGCTTTTATATTCCAGTATGTGGGAATGCTGTCAGCCTCAAGACACCCTTCTGGTTAAACCAGAGGTTACTAAAAAAACACATAAGGTTATGCCCCAAAGACATGCAAATGACAAAGGAAACTTACCATAGTTTGGATGTATTGCTGCTTCCCTAAACTGACCAACAACTTAGGTTGCAAATTTGATAAAGGCAAAAGGAAAGGTTGGACAGAATTTGCTCCTCGTGGTCGAAAAATAGTTTATTACTTAAGAGTTTTTTTCAGGTCAGGAGTCTGGGCAAGGCTAATGGCTTCCTTGCCTTACCCTGATCCTTGAGAAGAACGATGAGACATGAGAAGATATAGAGGAAGAGGGGGAGGAGAAACTCATGGAGAGAGAGGGGGGGGGAGGAGAGAACATATAGAATGCTTTTCTAACATCATATTGGTAATCACAAAGTATTGTTGACTTGCTATTTCTGGATCTACTGGGAAAGGGATGTGTTGTTGCGGGAGCTCCTTCCGTCCCAGCCAACAGCCCTCTGCACAATCAGGAAGGGAGCCTAGTCGCTGGAAGCAGAGCCGGAAGCCAGAGAGTGAGTGGAGGAAAGTGGCCACATTTTTAAAAAGAGAGACCACGCCCCAATGGGCTGGTATCTCAGCGGCTATTGGCTGAAGGAGCGGAAGGAGCTCCTGCAACAATGTGTGGCATCTCTAGTTCAACAAGTAGAAAGGAGATATTGTGAAAGATTTTTCTCATTTCTTTTGCTAATCTTGCACCCTTGAATTATTGTGGTGATTGTTATTTGCTAGTTGTCTTGAATAGAAAAAATATTTTTAGTAACTAGTTTGAATTTTCATATTCTTTTTTTATTGTGCTTTGCTGTGTCTAGTGCTAAATATTTGATTTGTAGGCAGAACTACTGAAATTCTTCTTCTACCACTAAGGTGCAAACTACTATCAAAAACCCTTGGGTGTTTTTATTTCTCTTCTTGGTATTCACACGCTACGAACTTACCAACCTTCTGACCTTTAAGCTGCTCAATTGTTGGATAATTTGTTATGCAACCATGGAAACCCAGCACAGTGGTATTCAATGCATTTGCCCAACCTAGGTCTTTATCGTCAGAATTTAGGGAGTGTCATCAATGGTGGAGACATTAAGTAAAGATGAGGCAGCACTTCTCCAAGTGTTTGCTTACAGGACCCTTTTAGGATGGGATAACTGCTGAACACCCCAAGGATCTTCTACTTAAGTACATCCCGTGTTTCAGTATTTACTAAATGTAAAACTGAAACAGGCATTGGAATTCCTAAATATTTAAATTCATTTGGATACAGTAGTATTTCACTATGGGTTGACATACGATATTTTAATGAAAATGAATACGGCTTCTAAAAATAACTTAGATGAAAAGAATGGCAATGCGTACATTTTTGAAATCCCTTTAATATTTGCCTTAATAGAAGATAACTGGACTCTAATACCATCTTTCGCATCGAATCTGCTGAATAATACATATCCAGTAGCCTTTGGAAAACGCCACTGTGCATTTGTGTGAGAATGAAAATGACAAAGCCAAATAACACCTTGGTCCCTGGACTACACACTGAGATCAACTGATCTAGGGCACGAAGAAGAAAGAGTTTGGAAACACAAGTGGGTGAGCACCACCCTATTGAAAGAAACAATAAGTTTCTCTTAAATGCTTTCTTATACAAGCAATTGTTTATTTGGTAGAGGATTAGCTAGGAATCATCTGATGTTAATTCAAAAGCCATTTTTCTCCTTATTTTCCTTGCTCTAGCAAGAATACTGAATTCTGCTCGGGTACTGGCAGCTCTTGTGTCGAGGTGGAGCAAGCCAGCGGTCTGTCTCTCCCTCATGGTTATGAACACATAGACATAATGCAAACCTTATGGTCACAGAAAGAAATTGTATGTGTTCAGTGATGAGAATAATCATCAGTAGCTTTTTTTTGTTGTTGTTTTGTTTTGCTTTTTGAGAAAGAGGTGAGTCTATCCCTGTGCTGTTATGATGACCTTTCTGCTCCAGTGGAGAAGACCCTCTGTCTCCAGTGTGTCAGAGGCAGAGACTGGGTATTGTCGCTTCACAGAATTAAGACGATCTCAAACTGTCCAACCTCTCCCTGCTTCAGTTATGCTAATTCAGAGAAACTATTAGTGATGATATTGAGACTATGAGCCGATAGCCCATTGATGCCTGTGAAGCTGGGCGGAGACCTCGGACAAGCCACCAGCTGAGGGATTCAAATACAAATGCTAAACACAGATGCATCTCACCTACAGTGGTATCAGCAGGAAAGCAAAGACCAAAGGGAAGGGATTCTGGATGTAAAAGTCACAGGAAACGGATTCGGCAGAAGGATGCAGACACGTAGGTTTGACAGGAACAGAAAGCAAGCTTTAACCGTGTCATAGTTACTTGCTTCCCTGAGTGACAGGAGGGTAGCATGGAAAACATCACATATGGAATAGGTTTGGGAGGTGGTCGGTGAGAAGTAACTTTGGGCACATGGAGTAAAGAAAACACAAAGCACACGTGGTCCATGGTTCGTGCTTATCCAAAGATTCCCAGTATAGGACAGAGCTGATTGCCATAGTCTTTGCTTTTCCATCCTGCACATGTTTACTAAAAAAATTGTCTTCTTAGGAAATCTTTCTTGTGGCATCATATCTAAAACGGTCTATTCATGCATGACCTACTTTTTTTTAAAACGGTTGCATGTTAAGTCCAAATACACTACACTATACCTTATTTAACCGCTGATTTCTATTCAACTCCAGATCAACTTATTGATTGTGTTTTCCCATAGGAAGTAAGCTCAGTCACCTAACTCAATGTGTTTCCTCCTCTTGCCTGGAGTAATGGCTACTTCTTAGATTCTCAGCAAGTAGGTGTTACATGAATGGATAAATAAATGCTCAGTGTATTGAGAGTTAGGCTGTAAAATCATCTGTCCCTCATCTGTGTACAGGTGGAAACTCAAGCCTGGAGGAGAAATAAATACATGAGCATTAGATACCAAATTTACATATGTGGCATCAGAAATGTACTGAGCACCAAAGACTGCCCTGAATATGTTTTTATATGCATTTTGGAATCCAGCTCCTAAAAGTCCTCTGGGTAAGTTCTGTCTCGTCTCTTCTTTTACAGGCTGTGAAGCTCAAGTTCAGAGATGCTAGGACGTCAGCTAAGAACACAAAGCCAGTCCGGGTGTAGGACCAGCAGTTTGTAGTTCCAGGGAGGGAGTCTTTATCTAATAGATGCAATTAATAATTGTGCTGAGGTACGGTATGCGATTTCAAGGAAAGAGATCCAGATATTTTCTTGGTATTTTTTTTTTTTTTTTTTGGTTTTATAAAAGGGCTAAAAAGTTAATGATTGTCTCAAGGAAAACAACTTCTGGTTTTGAAATTGGGTCATTCTGATAATATATGTCCTTTAAACTAGAAAGGTGGTGCGGTGAAAACTTTGACAGTTAAAAATAAAATTAACTGTTCTCTTGAAATGACATGGTATTGTTAGTCCTACCTGGGACTACAGCGAAGTGACCTGGAAGATTTTATAGGACACATGGCACCAGTTGGGGGAGACCACACTCCTCTTGAAGTTATATATTGGATGTCAGTTCAAGTTCAATGGGTTAGGTCAGTCATGCCATCTCTTTTCCCTCAAAGACACTTTTCATAAGGTAAATGACCATGGTCTATTTAAAACGGTTTCAGCCTACGGGATGGTTTCCTTCTTTCATGAAAAAGCAGTCTTGGTAAAGGGCTCTTTTGGCTCACACCATTTTTTTTTTTTTTTTTTTTGCCTTTTACTCCTGGACATAAGATAAAAATTCAAGATCAAAATGATTCTTTTATCGGGCCTTCAATTAAAAGATGTCATGACTTCCTCATTATTCTGTATAAATCCTAGATGTGAATTTCAACTAGAGTGGGTTATTATGTTGAGAAAAATATGGGCATGCATAACCTTGGGCAGGTTATTCAGCTTTTCTTTCCTTTAGATTTATAAGGAGAAATACAAAATGGTAAGACTGTAAAAATCCCCAAAGTCCCATTAAGCCAGCCTTGAGACAGGATGGCAATTTGAGAAGCAGTTCGATGGGATGGTGAGGAGCCTGGGTTCTGGAGACAAATGATTTCTAAAATCTGCCCATTCCCAATACCGTTCAGCCACACAAGAGGGTAAATGTTGTGTGGCATTTGGGAATCCTTTCCACCCTAGTTTACTCAATAACACAGCAGGATTATTGAGAAGCCCATCTGAGTAGTAAACAATTCATATCTTTAATATTAGAGGCTATTCATATTAACGGCCCTTTCTACAGTGAATAATTTCCCCTAGATGTCAGAGGAGCGTGATTTTTTTTCTCCTCCTTGGCTTGAATAGTCTATACAATGCTGTCATCATTTGAAATATAAAAACATAAATCAAAATCATTGTCATCTTTATACAGTCCCAATCAACAGGTTTGAATGCTTTCGTTCCTTTCAACCCTTATCCCATGTGACTGGAGTAAGGGCTGCAATTTGAGACCTCCTCTAATGGTGGCACTGGAGATGTTGGAAGCATTTCTGCGATGAGCTAAGACTCCATCCTGCAGCTCCAGAAAAGGATAAAGAAACGACACCAACCGAGAACCCAGTCTGAATGGTGAAGGTCCACTCCCAGGAGTCAGAGACGCAGCTCAGCAGCAGGGTGCTGTTCTTGTTTTGTTTCTGTTGTTGCAATAAACACTGTGACCCAAAGCAACTCGGAGAGGAAGGGGTTACAGTCCATCATCTGCAGGAACCAGGCCAAGAACCCAAGTCCTGTCCTGGAGACAGGAACTGAAGGAGAGGCCATGGGGGAATGTTGCTTCCTGATTTCTTCCTGGAAGTGTGTTCAGCTTGCTTCTTTTATAGACGCCAGGACCAAGTACCTGCCCAGGTATGGCACTGTCTACAGTGGGCTCAATCTTCCCACATCAATAATTAATCAAGAAAACTCCCCGTAGGCATACCTACCGGCCAATCTGATGGATGTGATTCTGAAATTTAAGCTCCCGGGTATCTTGACGAGTCAGGGTTGATTAAAAACAAGTCAGCATGGGTGCTTGCTTAGCTTGTGTAAGACTCTGCCTTCAACTACACGCACCACAAGGAAAAAGAGAAAAGACCAAAGCAAGAAAGGAGCATGTTGAAGAATTTTCAATACAATTTTAAAAAGAAGAGATTCAAAGGAAACTGGGTTAACGCTAATGGTTTGTACCTAGGCTCCCAATAACCTTAGAAAACATCTCCAAATACTCTTCCTATGGACGAAAATCTTTGAGATGTAAGAATTTGTTCACAGCCACACAAACGGCAGCACTGAAATCTACAACCAGACAAGCAACCTGTATCTCGGCTCTTAACTAAGCTGTTGTTAAGAACACAGGAGCCTTTCTTGAGGGATGACGAGGCAAAGCCGGTGCCCTCAAGACACCAGGATGCTAAGCCTGCAAGCACCTGTGTGACCCCCGCCCATCCATTTCCCTTTCCAAGCATATCTTTCTCTAGTAAATACAGCCAGCAGGAGCTCTGGAATCGTGGCCAGGGAATAAAGCAAGGCAGATCTGGCAGATTTAAACCCTGACTCGGTGTGGTCATTGCAGGCGGGTGATTTAGGTGCAAGGCAGCCTAAACTTGAGTACCCTGGTAGAGCCCTTTTCTGAGGCAGTAAGACTTCTCTTCTCATGACAGAAAATTCTTAAGAGAATTTATTTATTTATTTATTTATTTATTTATTTATTTATTTTTACTGATTTTTGTCTCTTCCTTCAAAAATGAAGAGCAACGAGAAGAACATAATTCTTGGTTTCAGGTATAAGCACTGGTGGGTGCATTTTCTGTTTAAACCTCACACTGAGACGTGAAGGTAGAGGGCAGTTTTGATTCTATGTCCATTTAGCCAAGTCATAGTAACTTCACTATGTGCTCCCAACCATGGTTTTCCGGTAAGACTTGACTCTAATCAGAAAGCAGCTGGTAGCCACCTAACTTTTCTGCCACTGTGGTATCCACAGACATGTCTTGTCATGATGGTATTACTGCAATACATAGGGTTCTCCGCTAGTTAAGACTTCCCCTCTACCCAGAGCAACCTACACTCCATCTTCTCATACTATGAAATCTAGCTAGCAGAGAGGAGACTCCCTGGTCATTACCAACTTGAATTCTCTCTTTCTCATGACTAATGAATATGGTCCCTCCGGGAATATGGCCAAAATAGACCGTAGGAAATTCCCAAAAGCAGTATAAAATACTTTTAAAAATTCACAAAGAAAGTTGCAATTTTGCGTCAATTACTGAAATAATTATCTCAAGCACAATTTTAAGGGATCCACCTAGAATATTTTTTTGAGACAAGGTCTTATGATGGAGCCCTTGTTGGCCTGGAACTACCTGCATAGACTCAGAGATTTGCCTGCCTCTGTCCCCCCGAGTCCTAGGATTAAAGATGTGTGCCAATACACCTGGACCCAAACATAAGAAATTTAAAATTAGGTTTCTATAAGTTTGCCGCAAGCCTAAAAAGACACCCTTTTGCTTGCATTTCTTACAGCTCCCTTCTCATAACTTTCCACAGGGAGAGAGCCATGCACATGGGCAGATTGTTGGAGCAAAAATGGACTCGTTGCCTTTTCTGTCCTCTTTTCTTGTTACTAATCTCCACATTGGTAGGCCCCATATGGAAAATCAATTCCTGCTTCATTCTTGTAAGCCAGGTTTTATCTTTGTAAATACCTCCTCTTGTCAGAGCCCAATCAAGCGCTTGTTCTTTCACGGGGTTAAATTGTTGTCCTACTTTTGCTTCGGGCTCTGATCGCTTGTTTCTATTTTCTACTGTGTCGCAGGCATTATGTCACTGGGGATCCGGAGGGGCCATTCTCTGTCCAAATCTGACCCTCAGACAAGTCAGAGGGGCTAGGAAGAAGAAGGCAGTAGTCTATTTTGAGGCCTACCAGCCGTCTCAGTAGAGTAGAAAGCAGCAGCGGTCTCTCTGAGGCCCCCTAGCCTTCTCAGATGAAGAGGAAGCAGGCATCTCTCTGAGGCCCCTAGATTGCCCTGCTCTGCAGCAGGCAAAGGCCACGCCTCTGCAGCGACGTCACCAGGCTCCACCCACTGCTCAGCCTGTGTGAGTGGGTTGTAAATTGATCATTATGCCTTGCTAACTTCACATCTTCTTCGTCCTTGAAGAGCTCCAGATTTTCCATTTTCTCCTATTGTAGGAGTGAGTCTTGTCTTCCACCCATCCTTCCTTGCTCTCCAGTGGTGTTCAGGTATCAGCTAAGGGAAGATGTTATCATAGCCATAAACAATCCTAACAGCACAGTGGATTAATATAGCCAAGATCTAGTTATGGTTCCAGGATGGTAGAGCAGCTCCCTATTGAAGCATGAGTGGTATCTATTCTAGGATGAGGGAAACAAAAGCCCGAGGAGTTCTGTGTTGACAATTCAGTCACAGGTCTCAGTCTTGAACTCGACAAACTGAATGGCCCCATCCATAGTGACCAAGCAGTTCTCTGTGTGTGAGGAACCAGAGAGGTTCAGAAGCAAAAGCAATAGTTTTCTATTTTAATTAAGTAGACGGGAGATGGCAGCGCTCAGGGCTTCCCTTGTTGGCTTCTTTCTAGTATTTTCATCTCAATTTGTTCAGGTACTACTAGTAAAATTTACTTGTTCGTTCTTTTTATTATCTCATTATTTTCAGTAAATATTTCGTGCCATTTTACCCGTAAGTCTACTTTTTCTCCCGCTACCTCAGTGTCTGTTCTGACTTCTCGCCTCAAACCTCTTTGCTTTATTACGTTTCTCTGAACTCCTGCAGTACTTTCTGGCTGCATCACACAGCTTAACTTGTAACGAGTTGCCTACTGGGTATTCCACTTGCTTCTGCTTTTTCGTCAGTTGGCTCCAGATGGAACTGTCTTTCACCAGCTCCCTTCTTGATTCCAAATTGACTCTCCCGCCCCAGCCCTGATTTGACAAGTTGTCCCATTATCCTTCCCAGTGCTCAGCGATGGCGTTTTCATCTCTCTTTGATCCGTTCTCTAGTCCTTTGACGCTCACAGAGGTGTCGATTCCACGCTCTTCCCATGAATCCCGTACGCCGTAGGGATGAGATGGCAGAGACGCAAAGGCAGGATGGAGAGGGCAGAAATACAAGGGCGCACTGCTCGCTGTTCCTTTGTTTTTATTTTCTCGCTTCTTCATCAACACCTGTTTACTGGTGTGCGCGCTCAGGAGCTAAGTGTGGTCTCGGGATTATGCTTGCTACCAAGGAAGCCACAAATTAGATGCCTCTGCTCTCCGGGATGTTAAGCACCAGGTAAGGGCATCTCTGCAGGGAGGTAACCGAATCAAGAGAAGCCATTCCCTGGTATTTGAGAAAAGGGGGTATTGGTGGTATTTGGGAGTCAATTGGAAGGTGTCAGAAAAAGGTGAGTCTAGAAATTGCCAAACCATATCACTTTGAGAACAGAACATCTGGGGTGTCCTCACTGTCCTTCAATGGAGCCTCTTTATGACAACTCACTTGGACCTTCACGCATCCCTCCCTTACCTCCATCTTAGACCCTTTCACATCTTATATGGGCAGAGGACACCCTGAATGCTGGCTGGTTCCTTGTTTTTTTTTTTTTTTTTTTTTTTTTTTTTTTCTAACATCGGATTCATGCTCACTCTTGTGCCTTTGGACCAGGGGGTTCTCCTTGCTCAAAATACTGTTCTCACAGACCTTCCCATAACTGTCTGTCACATTCCATTTGCGATCACTAGTGTTACCTGTCCTGTCAAGTTGATGGCATCTAAGTTGGAGGCGGGCCTCCAGGCGCGTCTATGAGGGATTGCTTGTCCTAGAGGCAAGCCTGTCAGGGATTATGTTGGCTCATCGAGGAGTGAAGACCCATCGTAAATGTGGACAGCACGAGTCCATGGGCTTTGATCCTACACTGCATTTGACATTGCCTGCTTCCTGTGAGAACGGCCTTAGCTCCTGTCCCAGGACTGTCCCATCATGGTGGACTTTACCCATGAGCTGTGAACTAAAAAACCAAACCAAACAAAACAAAAATCCACTTTCACCTTTAATTTACCCTTTTTAGGGGTACTTTATAGTGGCAACAGGACAAGTAATCATGACACCCCTCCAATGATAGTTCTCACAGAAGAGAACTAGCACGTGGCACCTTACCTACGACAATCCGAAACATCCATTACTGAGAGCATATTGCTCTTTCATTTCTTTATTGCCCAATTGCCGTCCCTTTCTCTCTCAGGATGTGAGCTCCTTAAAGGAAATAGTGTTGCCTATGTTTTGTATACCTCTCCACTCATCACAAGTGCTAAGATGAATCCCTCCTGATAGGCCAGAATGCTCCAGAATCTAATACTTCTTTCAGGCACCATTGCCGAACCTCATGACGGAGTTCTTTCTTTTTAATGACGCTTTTACTATATGGCGAATATTACAGCCGGTGGAATGTGAGTGAAAATGGAGAATGTCACTTCAAAGACTGCCTGATGAAAGTCTCCTCTAGGACCTCTCTCTCACTCTCTCATCTTCTCTCGATTAAAGGAATGAATAGGCCTCCAGGGCTTCAAGAAAAGGCAAGCTCATGTTAAGTAGGCATAACTGTCCTGAAATGTGAGCAAACACTGTGTGAGTGTGTGTGTGTGTGTGTGTGGTGTTGCAGCTCTTAGAATCTTGTGCTTGTCCATCGCAGCATTCCATGGTACTTAGCCTGACTCATTGACGATGGTCCACACAGATGTGCTCCGTAAATGGTATGTAGCTCCTTTCCTATCACAACCCAGCTCTCCGGAGCAGTTGCTGCTTTTGAAAACATTTGTTCCCCGAGAGCATATTGCTCGCTCTTTTCTTTATTGACTGTTTCTCGCCCCTTTCTCTCTCAGGTGCAAGTCATTCGAGGAGAGTGTCACTGGGAAGCTAAGTTTCTAGAATCTAGCTACATGGGCCTTTCTAACTCTTTAAGCACTATGCAAGTGTTCCACCACAAACTACTTTGTCTTCCGGAAATACAGTTGCACTGTCCAGATTCTTCCTTGGCATCTGCACAGCAGCACTATGAAGTTTAAAGGACGCGAGCCTTTTAACTAGGAAAACGTGAGGTTGAACTCCAATTTGACCCTGTGAAAACAGCATATGGTTGTGCCTCTCTGAACTGTGAATTTGTTCTTTTCATAAATGGAGGAATATAATACTCAACTCAAGCCTCTGATGCGAACGATTCAATTTGAGAGTGAATGTGATTGACTAAATCATCTATTTCTGGTTTTCTCAGCAAATGCCTTTCTCTAGTCTACATTTGTGAAAGGCTTCTGAATTCTTGTGATAGGGACTAGATCAAAGTTTTCTCGTCTTCCTCAGTGTATATAACAACCCCATATTTTTAATGAACATTAAAATAAAATATTTGTAGCAAAAGCTACCTAAGTAAATGGTATCTTATTGTTATAGACAAAGTTGTAAAATTTCCACGCTCTTTGCAAATGGTTCAGTATAGAGCACAGAGCAGGTGTTGCTTGGGCTCACTGCCCTAAGAAGACCTCAGAACCCTGGGCTTCCTGTGCAGTCTACTTCATGAACAGTTTATCTTCCAGCACCTGTTTCATGGATGTGGAGATCACAATTCTAAAGGTACAAATGGGCCAGATTTTCTGCTTAATTCTGAGACCACATTGAAGGCTGATACAAATGTCAATGGCCCGTCTGTTGCATGTGCTTTAAACCTGAGCAGAGTCCCATGAATATAGCACAGGACACATCCAGGCCCTGCAAGACTCACCTGCACAGAGCGGCACTTTAGAACCTGACAGGGTTATAAATAACACATTAATTTCTAATGTGTGTAAACTTCTGATAAGAATTGACTGAACTGGGGGCTGGAGAGATGGCTCAGAGGTTAAGAGCATTGCCTGCTCTTCCAAAGGTCCTGAGTTCAATTCCCAGCAACCACATGGTGGCTCACAACCATCTGTAATGGGGTCTGGTGCCCTCTTCTGGCCTGCAGGCATACACACAGACAGAATATTGTATACATAATAAATAAATAATAAATATTAAAAAAGAATTGACTGAACTTTTTATTTCAGTCGGAATCCTTCTAAATGCACACAATAGAAATTGTTGGGGAGCTTTGAACTGGTTACAGCATCTTGAGGAATTTCTTTATCTTTTCCAGTTACAGTAGGAGCATTATTCCTTCCCTTCTTTGCCTTTAATGCAGGGCACTCAGGTAAATTTTATGACTAATTGTAATGCTTCCTGAGCCATAGATTTTTCTCATAATTACTTGTGTTCCCCCCTTTTCACCTGGCTCCTTCTCTTCAACATTGTTTTGTTGCTCAACTCATATTTTCCCTCTCATTTAAAGAGCTTCATTTTATGCTTACCTTTCTAAAGTGCCTGCTTTAAATGCTACGAAGAGCCTCCTGCTTTCTGTGCTTTCTGAAAGGATGGCCATCTAAATAACATTTTATTTCTAGTAATGTATGGTTAAAATACAGACTGGGAAGTGCTGTGTTCTAGAAACGACACATCATCCTCTCTAATTTAAAAAGCAGTTGTGGGAAATTTTAACTCCCTAAGGAAAGAGGAACAACGATACTAATTCACATGGGTTGTCTCAGCAAGCTAGAAGGAGATCTCAGTGTCTGTTTGTTTGGTTGAAATAGGTGAAAGATGTTTCACAGTATGTTAGAAAGACTATGTATTCCCTGATTGAACCATGGAGCTAAGATTCAAAGGCTACAGAGATGGAAAAATTCCAGTAGATTTGTCCTTTAAGGCTATTTGCCCACAACTGGCATAGCAAACAGATTTTGAAGAACAGACTTACAAGTATCCCCTAGCATCCTCAGCATGCTTCACGGTGGCTGCTCCTGTAAGCCAGATCTTACAGTGAAGACTGCATTAGAAACCTAAATACAATGTGCATAATTGGATTGCATGACGGGCAAAGCCAAAGACTGTTCTCACTGCCAGTATCAATATGAACATTGTTACAAGCAATGGATGCAAAAGCTAGAGATACAATGAAACTATCTGACCCTATTGTCACTACTGGATAGTTGGTCATAGACACAATACAGATAAAAAGACACATAAGTTCTTTCTTGATTTGGATGGGCAAAAAAAAAAAAAAAAATCCAACAGTGAATCATGGAAGAGGAAGATTGTATGTTCTTAGTCAACTCTAGGACTTAAGTTCTTTTACAGATCCAGAACCGCCTGAAGGAAGGGAAGGTCAGAGCTCCTGAAGAAAGTACGCCATAGAGTATTAAACATCTACACGAGTACTCTTCCATCTTTCCCAGAGAGATGGTAGATATTTGCTAGAGAAAAAAAAAATCAAATCTTTCAGGTTCCACTGGACTGTTACTAATTCCTGCTGGGTAGAATTATCATGTTACGTCACCAGCCAAAAGAGAGGCGTATGGAGGACAGGCCATCAGTAGGTATTCCGTTCAGGTCCATTTCCTAGTCTCTGAACATATCCCATGATTACACAGGTATAGAAAGAATACTTGAAGGAGACACAGTGTTTGGAAGAAACTCCGCTTTAATTCCTTGATTAGAGGAGGAAGGAATAATATTATAGGACAAGCCAAACAAAAATGACTGGAATTGACTGTAAGTAAGAAAATATTAAACAAAAACCAATAGTGCTTTCAAGAGGGAATGTAGAGATTGCGCCACCCACATGACACATCGCCAGTCAACTTGACTGGGCTATGTAGAAAATGGGCTTGGTAGGACGAGAGTGGTTATTAAAATTCTAACCTGGTGATGTTTCCCACTACAGACGCTGTGCTAGGTCTGGGTCTTCTGCTCGAGAAGAGGAAAACAGCCCCAGTGCTGATGGGACCCACTAAAGTGAGAAGGAGCGGGCCCCCTGTACTTTCTACAAGACATGATGAGGGGTGTAAAATAAATGAGATAAAATTCAAAAAAAATTTCAGTGAAGCTTTGCAGGACAAAATTCTATGGAACAGGTTGAGCCTCCTCTTCTAGGGCACAGGACAAGCTTGCTCCTGAGCCATATTGCCTAGTAGATCCAATGGTTCTTGATGTTAGAAGCAGAGAAGCACACTGTTTAGAGATTTTTGTAGGCACTTTCTGTGGCCCACAGTGCGAGCACATTCTTGAAGCAAATCCTTGACACGTTTTGCAAACAGCTATTCAAATTCTTTGCAAAGATTAATTCTTGGCTTTCTATAGGCCTCAATGGAGACAGGTAGTTTACCGCAGGCAAAGTCACTGTGTGAGCTAAACTTTCCCTTGTGAACTGAATGGTATGTCTCCCATGAAGCCATACACTTAAATATACAGAACAGCACTCCATTGAAAATGGGAGAGCTTCGTATGACACTAGGTATTTTGATTAAGGTCTTTCAAACTTTATGCTCTGGTGACTCAAAGGTTTCAAGGCTGACCATTGGAGGGGTTAGCTGCTCTCAATGGTCTCATGCCTCCGAGTCAGTAGGTAAGGACTGAATTGCTATGCTACCACAGCAATGACCCTGGCTATATAGGGTGGCGTGGGATAATACTACAAACTGGAGAAACCAATGAGGTGATCTCTTGGTACTACCATACTCTGTGATCAAAGTCTGTGAATTAGCACAACCTCAATCTAGGCAGAAGGATAAATGGTTAGTAGGTTCCAGGAAAGGTTTAGTCACCACGCCAAGCAAAGAACGATGACCAGCTAGGATTTGCTGAAGATAAAGAAACTCCAGTGAATGGAAATGGTGATAAGCATCAATTAGGATGGCATGACTACTCACCGGAATAAGGAATGCAACTCTCATTATCATTTTCTCATTTTATTTTTCAAAATAGAATAATGCCACACTAGCTTCATGATCTCTGGCTTGTCAACTGCTTGGTCTTAGAGCCATTTTTTTTTTTTACAATTAACCCTTTAACTACCTGCTAATCAACCCATTTACCTATATGGGGATTAATTTCTCAACTATTTTTCTGATTGAACTATCAACCTATCTAATAATTATATTTCTCTGAAGAATTATGAGTAATATGTTGCTTTGTTAATAAGTGCAGGGTTTTTCTTCTACCTTCATTTCTTTTTAAACTTCAAATTTGAGCAGCCAAGGCAAATAAATTCTTTTGTATTTTCCCCCAAGTCAGCTTGCTTTCTAATGAGAGTAAATCATAGCCAATTAGAATTAAATGGCATAGTGAAGTACAGCGTGCTATCCTTATTTTTCATTAGAACTGATAGTTGGATGTTGTATCTGAATATCCTAACATTCCACATTTAGGTGGCGATCTATAGTTTTAAGAGAAATGTGTCGACATTTTCTAATGTAAATCTATATTTTTCGTTTTAACTTTCTATGCATTGTTGTATATTTCTCTCAGACATACTTACTTGAATATTAGTTGAGGATGAGTCAGCCTTTATGGCTTATTTTGGACCTAATATTTCCTTTATGACTTCATTCAAAGCAATTTTGGTTGACAAAATGAGCTTAGAGAATGGCATGAGCTGTTAAAGGCATTGAAAAGGCTGCAGTGACCAAGAAAAGACAACACGGTGAATAATCCACAGATGATCGTCCGTCCCAAGGGCATTTCCTCATTTCCTCTATTTCATTCATAGCATGGTGAAAAAGGATGAATCAGATCATCTCTGAGTAATTTTGCTTTTTTATTGAGGGGATAGAGAAATTCATTCTGTCTTACTTATTCCATTCATCCCTTCTTGCCCGCTTCTCCCTTCCATCCATCCTTCTTTATCGTTCCTTTCTGTACCTAGTATTTAGACCTTTAGCAATACTGATTTCGTGCGTGCGTGCGTGTGGTGTGCTGTGTGTGCGTGCGTGTGTGTGGTGTGCTGTGTGCACGTGTGTGTATGTGTGCGTGTGTGCTGTGTGTGCGTGTGTGTATGTGTGCGTGTGTGCTGTGTGCATGTGTGTGTATGTGTGCGTGTGTGCTGTGTGTATGTGTGTGTATGTGTGCGTGTGCGCTGTGTGCGCATGTGTGCAGAGGCCATAAGTCGATCCTGGATGTCCTCTTCTTTTGCTCTCCACATTATTTTCCGAGACAGGGTCTCTTACGGAGCCCAGTGCTCACCAGTGAGTTAGGTGGATGAGCTCTGAGGACCCTCCCATGTCACCTTTCTTAGCTGTAGTACCACCTTCCTAGGCGTTGACAGTCGTGTTCGGAATCAGAACTTGGCTCTTGGGTTACACAGGAGGCGCTTTACCCACTGACCTATCCCTAGTATGGATTGTTCACTTGGGTGTTGCATGCAATTTGTTCAGTAACAGCAGATATTACACACTCTGCTTGGGTGGTGGTGGTGGGGCAGGAATAAACGGATGTGGGCTGCTGAGGACAGCTCACTGAATTGATGCTCAAATAAGTAACACACACAATTACTATTTGGAATTAACCACTGAAGACTAGTGAAGATTTTACACAATTTATTGACCTTTGGGCAGACAGCTCAGTAAACAGTGTTGATCCCTCAGAAAGCCACCGATGCGCACTGCATCAGTGCGCATTCTCTTGAGGTAGGACAGCCAACTTGTCTAACACAGGCTCCATTTCCACTCTCAGACCAGTACCTAGGATATCGATTTGAGCACTGAAAAATTCGAAAGACCACCCAGAATTGGGTCATAGAAAATAATTCAGCTCTAATTAAAATGTTTTTATGTGTCAAGGTTTTCTAAAAATTACTGCCAACCCCTAAAATAAATCTGAGCTTCAAGAGCAAATAAAAATTTGGAACAGAGGTGACTGTGTTGATGGACAAAATGTGTTTAGATTTTTATAAATCATATGAATACATGGGAAGAAAACATGTTAGTAACCATTTTGACAACGATGTCACATTGCTATAGTGCTTGCATTTACATATGTTCAAAATCTCTTTGCTAAATCTGAAATATTACTATAAAAACGGTATGGCACATAGGGAATGTGAGATTTTTATGTTACATTTTTTAAGTCCCAATTCAAGAGACATGTCCGGGCAATACTAGCCATATGGGGATTGAAACTCTGATATATTGGATCATATTTATTTTTTACTTAATAATTTCGATTTCTTTTTTCTCCTCTTTCTTACCATAATTATTCCTACATCAAAACTGGATATTTATAATATAATCTATAGTATAATATATGGTAATGTATCTTCTGCCTCTTGAGAGGGGATAGATAGCCCATGAACTTTTTCCCAGGTAGTGAGCAACAAAATTAAACTTTGTCCCTGAATTTCTCCTTACTCAGTTCTTTTCACAGTCCTAGGAAACACTGTTGAGTGTGGCACTCCAGCGACTGTCTCTGAAACACAGCCCAGCTGCAGGTAGACTGGGATAAATATTTGTCTCTTTGAACCCTCCAATTAGTAACCACATTTAGCCACACACAAACGTAGTTATAGTGAAGATATTCACCAACCATGAGAATTTAATATCCTTTCCAAAACCCAAAGAGATGAAAATTACACAACGTTGATGGAAAATGAGAAGAAATCCTTAACGTTTCATGTAGCATGGTCATTATGGGTGTGTTAACTGCTGGGTTTTACTGTTCCAGATGCATGAACTTTGTTTTTACATTTTGTTATGAGGCATGAGACCCTACGCTAAAGACCTGATACACAGGAGGCAAGTGTCATATATATTTGTGCATATGCACACGGACATGCTCATTGGTGTCACTGACTCCAATACTGAGAAATTTTGAGCAGAAGGAAACATCCAGATCTCTCAAATCACGGCTTCCCCTCCTGTTTGGGGGCTTTGGAGACATTTATTTTCCTTTCTGCATGAGCGACAGTTTCCTTTTCTTAAAAACATAGTGTATGAATTATTGGTGCATTGAAATTCATCGTGTACAAGTTAAAAGTCTCCATAAATCTAAATATTTAGGATAGTGTCTTAACACCAAGGAGACACATTTTTGAAACTTCTGTCTCCTCGGAGGAATATAATGAGATGCCTATTTTTATCTCCAAGACTGAGAAACCAGAAATTCCCCAAACTCTAAAAGATATCAAATGTGGGGACTTGTTCACTGTACACCAAAAGTTAGGCAATATTATATTAATAATGTTTCACTGTTATGACAATTAATAGCACGCTATCAGGATCAGTCTACAGTGAGTCTTTTTAAAACTAGTAAGAAAAATTGGAAGAGTTAAATTCATAGAAGAATCACAATCTGTGTTGAGAATTCTGCCTACTCTGTATTGTTGCTATTTACAATAACTTTGTTACAATAAAAGCTGTAAGATTGATACTATGTAGTCGAAATAAATAACGCTAACACATATAAAACACACGTGAAACGTTAGAATTCGTTACACCTGTAGTTTTCAGTGCTCCATACTAGTTTCTAGCTGTCATGTTGTAATTAAGTCTAATCACTGCGTGGAACTTGGAAAAATATCAAGAAACTCCAGAACTTGAGGAAAGGGCCCAATTCCCTTTGAACTAGGCTAGGTAGGTATTAGAGATTGGCTCATTTGAAAAGTTTTAGGGAACTTCATAAATCACAATCCTCCCCCCCTTTTTTTTTTGAGAGGATGGGGCAGCAATTGGCTTTTAAGTAGCCATCGCGTATATGAAGTGTCCCTGTTCTCAGCCTGACAGTGTCATGTGTGGGATATCTCCCCTTAAGCTCTTGGTCAGGAGTGTCCTGAAGAACCCCCCACCCCCCCTTCACGAACAATACTAGCTGTTACCTCTGCTCTTGGTTGCTGGCCAAAACTTGATGGTGAAGTACTATTGTTGAATATACTAAACTTTTTGGTCACAGGGCATAGAGAAATCAAGTTGGCAGCGACCAGGGAGTTTTCTCTATTCTGCTAGCTTTTCTAACACCAGAAGGGGCTTTGCCGGCTGCTGGGGCGGAAGCGTTGTCAACAGCTTTATCTACTTGTGAAGCGTGAGTATGGCAAGATGCACTCATAGGCAAAATAGTGGCATCCATGTTTTGGGGATGGAGCCGGTGAAAGAGTGGATAGATTCTATGGGGGAAATCCAGCTGCTTTGTGCTTAGAGTAAGGGTTTGTTTCACAGGAGGAGAAAGCGTATGACTGGTACAATAAATCCGACCACGAAATAAGTTTCTTAAAAAGCCATTTATACACACAACAAACAAAGGATTTTCTTTTTTTTTTTTTTTTTTTTTTTTTTTTTTTTTTTTTTTTTTTTTTTTTTTTTTTTTTTTTTTTTTGGTTTTTCGAGACAGGGTTTCTCTGCAGCTTTTTTAGAGCCTGTCCTGGAACTAGCTCTTGTAGACCAGGCTGGCCTCGAACTCACAGAGATCCGCCTGCCTCTGCCTCCCAAGTGCTGGGATTAAAGGCGTGCGCCACCACCGCCCGGCAACAAAGGATTTTCTAAACTGGGCCTTTGGTTTTTTTTTTTTTTTTTTCTGTTTGACTTTTCTCATTGTCGTCGTGAGTAAATTCATGTTGGAAGGCAGTCCTAATTTGGTTTTTACCACCTTAACACTTTTTAAGCTAGATAACAAAGGCAAGAATAAAAAGGAAACCCTTTCAGGAAAGACTGGAGAGTCAGGTTACAACAAAATCCTGGTTAGTAAGCATGATTTTCTTGATTCCATGTGCAACCCTATCCGACCCTTCCACCCAGGAATGTTCTGCTTGCAGCAGTGGGTCTGTTCCACTGAAACCAGGAGCAGTTTCCGAAGAAGGCATTTGCTGTGTTACTCAGAGGTGTCTTAATTTACCCACTCAGACTCACACCCCAAATGCACCCAAGTCAGCAGGAGCTAACGTCTAATTTACTTATGCGTATGGCGAACTCCAGTGCCAAGGATCATCGCTGGCCATTGCCCTGTTTCAAATATTCATGAGTCTCCATCGTCCAAAATGCATTAAGGGTGGAAGCGATGCCGGAAACACATGGTCTCGCGTTCTTTCTAGTGGCAAGGAGTCTGCTCAGATCCGAGGAGCAGGATGCTAAGGACGTCAGATTAAACTGTGAAAGCCCCACGGGAAAGGATGTGAAATTGTCCACCCTCCTCCAATCACAGGGCAGAAAACTAACAACGCTAGGCGCTCAGTCTTGTAAACAGGACGTAGGGGCTGCTCCTCTCCCGGTTCTTACCCTGCGGTCGGTTGCCGGCATTGTATATACATGCAGCGTGGTGTTTCGATACTGGAAGCATTGTGGCTGCTTTCAGAGACAGAAATGAATGGGTACTGAAAAATTAACAACATTTAAGCCAGCATAATATCGCTAATGGAGGCTGGGTGGCGTGTGGTAGGCATTACAAGCGCAGAGTCAGAACGATGAGGGGCCATCAAGCAATCCCATATAATAACTGAGTCTCTCCCGGTACATTGTCTTATCAGTGGCAGCACCTGCTCCTACACCTGTGCTCCTGTTCCTGCTCTCGTCTGACACTCTGGAAATATTCAGCACTCAGCCAGGTTCGTTCCCAGCCATTCCTGTGATCAGGCCCAGCTATCAATGTGCTCCCTAAAAAAAAACTACATTCAATCAGCTATCAACCCCAGGGCTCTGAACTACTTTTGACTGACAGGGACCCACAAAAGTTCCAGGCTAATTACTTCTAAGGACGAGTTCCCGGGGCCTGGAGTTCCTACTGACCTACTTTGGACTCACTGAGATAATTTATCAGGTAAGATAATTAAAGGAATATAAAGCGGTGTCTAAAATGAACCAAGTATCAGAAATATTTGCTGAAATCGTAAGTTCTTATTCCCACTGCTATCAGCCGGTGCTTTATTACTTTGCAATGAGCCAATTTCCTCTTATTTAGAAGCCGTTCTTTTCCTATATAAACTATATTTGCACTATATATTTGAGATTCACTTTGATATTTCAATATATAAGTTTTGATTTTTTTCAGGATAGTGGCAAAGAGAATAATAACCTTTTAATTCCTTCTGTTTTTTCTTTCTTTAACCCCTCCCATGCAGGAACACAAGAGTTTCTTTCTTCATATCAGTGATATCAATGTTTCTACTGTTCTCATCTGTCTATTTTAAAAATTCTTCCAGATTTTTTTCACTCCCTCCCCTCCCCTAGTCTTTCCTCCCCTCCTCCCCTCTCACCCAGACGCTCCAGCCCTTTCAGATAAGAGCAGACCTCCTGGGGACATCAACCAAACACCAGACAGAAGGAAAAATTACAATAAGACATCCGCATACTATCTCATAAAGGCTGAACAAGCAACGCGGTAGGAGGAAAAGGATCCCACAAGTAGGCAAAAGAGTCAGAGACAGTCCTAGTTAACACTGTTAGGAATCACACATGAACACCACGCTGCTCAGCCACAACACACAATGCAGAGGACCTAGGTCAGACCCCTACAGACTCCCCGATCTCTGGGAGCTCCCACGAGTCTCAGTTGATCCTATGGGCCATGTTCTAATGGTGTCCCTGATCCCTCTGATTCTTCCAGTCCTTTCTCCCACTCCTCCTCAGCACTGCTAGAACTGAAGTCTGTCTTCAATAAAGGACGCCTCTATTCCAGCAGCCGGCCCTCTGCAATGTGGACAGTTTATCTGGCTTGAGTTTTCTCTCTTTCTCTTCAAGTCAAATCCTCTCTTACACAGAGGTAAACACCAGAGTGGAAGACATTTTTGTAGCTAGAGTCTGGCTTTCATAATGAGCAAACTAATCGTTTACTAATTTTTGCAGTCTTGATAATTTCATAAAAAAAGAAAGAGACAGGAAAAGGCCCTCAAATGAAACCACAGTACATAGCGCTTTATCTCTCATAAGATTATAAACCATCCATTCCTGCAGCATTATAGCCTATCGACACCATCTTCTAACTATTATTTCTGACCTCTGATTTTGCTGTCTTTCCACCTTTTTCTTTTTTCTTTTGTAAGCCCTCATTTGCAGTGTGTCTTGCTTCTTAACTCTGAACCTCCTCTGACTGTGGAGATGTGATTAGCGGACTGTGCACCGACTTATGAATGCTAACACAATATTTATCTTCCTCACGGGAGATCTTCGAGGAACTCGACTCAACGCCATGGCAGAATAAAAATGTTCATGTCTTAGGCCAGGTTTAAAGAAAGATCAGGATTAATTGTGTACTTTTGTGTGTCTATTCCAGGGATAATAATGATAGCATTTGTCATTACTATTTATTTATACCTAGTTATTATTGCACATTAAGCCATGAAAAAAGAAATTTGTATGCATAAAGCTGGGTAAAGTTGACGTCAAAGGAGAACATATCACAAAATATTCTGCTGTATTCTTTATTGTTCCATAGCCCATGAGGAATTTGATGTTTGCAAAAGGACCCAGCCATAGTTTCATCCCAAATCAATAGTGTCAAAAATCCCCTCTTGTAGCGAGCATTCTGCAGAACAGTAGGTCAGATCACTCCCCAAGTGCTAACTACCTTATTTTATAGTCCCTCTCATTCCATGCCTCTTTAACTTCATTTATTGCTCTCGTCTCATGTCCTTCAGCTGTTTCCAATCTACTTCATGGGCAAAGCAAACACAATATGTTAACATACAAAGGTATTTAGGTAAATGAAAATCAATGCGCTGGTGTCAGCGTAATTCTTTCTTGCTTACCTCGGACATTTAAACTACACTCTATTCGAGCATTAGCAAGCCTCACTCTGTCTGGGAAATATAATGATGCTCTTGGCTCACTGCCCCTGCAGTCTCTAATCTTCACAGCTACGGCCACTTAGTCCCCATCTGGAGGTTCAGGCTTACTCTGAATTTGGAACTGATCTTGTCTCTAGGCTGGGTTGTACAAGATATCTTAGCCAAAAGCTAACTGATCCAGCATCCAGCCTGCCTTTGCGTTGATTTCATCTTGACCTTGAAATTGATTACTCCAGCTTAGTCTCTGTTTCTTCTGCCTCTGGTCACCGAGGGCTGGTCATCTAAGGCAGGCCCACTAAGTGAACCTGATTTTGTCACTAATAATTTTCCTGCATGATACCCAGTTCCTGAAGGTTCTGCCTTGTCCCCCTGTCTCTTTCATAACAAAGTTATTTCTAAAGCCATTTGTCATGCTGGGGCCGCATGGACAACTGCTGATTCTTTCGGAGGCCATGAGTCCAGCACAGAAATCCTTGAACTCCATTTATACCGTGAATCTCAAGTTTTGCAATATACAAGAATTAGCACTCTGCTGGCTTGGATCTTTTCCCACTGCCCACTGTAAGTATTTTCTGAGTCATCAGCTCTAACCCACAGTCCTGAGGAGTCACTGCATATACATCGCTTACAAGCTGGCAATTTCTTTCTTCTAGGCAGGGTTGCAAAGACATATGTTAATTACATCTTTGCTGGAATTATCGTGCCAACACCTTGCACCTACTTTCACCTCATACCTCAAACTCTTAAAAATTCATTTCTTCTTAGCAAAATAAAATAATCTGTGTGGCCATATTGGACAAGTATGCACAAAGGATAAAACACACAATAAGCAACCCAACATTTTAGGTAATGGTATAATGTCATTTCTTAAATTCTGTACTTGGATAGTGTTAACTGT
The DNA here is from genome assembly GCF_903992535.2 of Arvicola amphibius. Taxonomy (NCBI): domain Eukaryota; kingdom Metazoa; phylum Chordata; class Mammalia; order Rodentia; family Cricetidae; genus Arvicola; species Arvicola amphibius. The sequence continues at coordinate 25,429,729 of NC_052064.1, forward strand.
TAGTTAAAACTGATCATTATAAACCTGAGAAATGGAAGAAGGGAAGTTATTATAAATTCTTCTGCAAGAGCAGCACACGCTCTTAGCTGCTGAGGTATCTCTCCAGCACCCCTCTATGTACATATTTTTAAAAAGGAAAACAAATATCTGCAAGAAAACTGATGGGAAATTAAAAATGCTATCAGTAATTCTTTCAGTCAGTCATTTCTCTCTAAGTAGCATTCCAATAACCACTTAAGGCGTTTCAGAAAAATAAAAAAAAAAAAAATCTAAGTCCCAATTCATTGAAATTTTGATTCAGTAAGCTTGGGGTTAAACTCACAAGTTGAGATGCTTAAAGCATCTCAAAAGAAATTCTGGGATGTCCCACATTAGGGCTCATAAATTTATCTGCATCAGGATGTCCAGGATGCTCTTAAGAATATACGCATGCGTTCTCCTCCAGATGCTTCCGTTAGTCTGTGCACCACAGATGCCCTCCTAGCTCTCCGGTCACTGATGGTGTTGATACCTGGAAAGCCTACTGATGTCTGCTATTATGAATAGATGGTTATTCTGTCTGGCTGTGTACTGATAGCGCTCACAGCTAAGTGTCCCAGTGTGCTCAGGTGGTGTCTTTGGCTTATCCAGCAGTAAGATGCATTATAAGTCCCTAGTGGTTTACTCCTGCCAAATGTATCTATTTTGTTCTTATTTAAAAAGTGTTCCTTTTTCTTTAGAGAAATTCTTTCTACCCATAGACGTTTTATCAAAATGAGCATTAATAGCTTTCAGTAAACAGTTTTCATATTGAAGCAAATAAATGGTTTTCCTGTTTTTATCAAAGATATGAAGTATACGTAAAAGAGAAAGAAAGGAGGGAGAAAGGGAGATGAAGAAAGGGAAGGAGAAAGAAAGAAAGGGGAATGGATACAGAGACCAGAGAAGGGAGATGGAAGGAGAGAAAAGAAGAAAGAAGGGAAGGGAGAAGGATATGGAGAGATTCGGAGAGAAAACTGAAGGGAGGAGAAGGGGGTGGAAGAAAGGGTGAGGATAGGAGGGGAGGGAAGAGATGGAATACCAGACTCTCTGTGACCTTTGTTTTATGCATTTTGCCAAATGACCAGACCAGGACTAATGTGCGCAGACCGTTCAGGAGGCTAAGTATTCGACACCCATTCAGAGTAATGCAGATTGCCATTGTTCAACATAGGAAAGGAAAACCTAATGGTGGTTAGATGACAGAAATGTGTTCTTTGAAAGAATAGCTACTAGATACAATAGCAATTAGTCTCGGATATCATCTTAAGAAACTGAAATGGCATCTTACCAGACGTCCTCAGCGTCTTCATCACACTCCGCACCGAACTGGCAAATGTCACAGGTGGATGTCTCCTTCTGACTGCTTTCTCCAGAGCCTTCATGGACTGTGGAACAGAAAGCACACATGAAGGGCATGCGGACAGGTGTGCACAGGGTTGAAAATCCTGGGAGAATTCTCGGACAGACCTGCTGCTTCCCGATGGGGTCCCTTGCTACTGGACTTGGCCTGCCCCTCTCATTGCTTCCCCAGCTTTAAGGCTGAATGAGCAATACTGTGGCACTCACCAGTGTGGAGTGGATGCTTCTGACTGTTTCCATGCGGCACAGCACAAACAAGAGGGCATATAGGGTTTTGAAAAGTGCTCAGCTAGTCATTAGATTCTATAAAAGCTGCTGCTTTACAAATGACTTAGAGTGGAGGAAAAATCCAGTGAATATGAAAAGTATTTTGAGTCTCCTTATTCCTAAAGTTTATATTCTTTTTTATTCAAAATATTACAATCTTAGAAATATTGGATGGATAGTCTTATTAGATACTTCCATGTCAGCCTTTGCCTGTTACATAAGAGAAAACATGTTGGTTGATTATAAATATTTAGGAAATAAGTTTAAATCTTGAAGTCTTATTTTATCTGTGTATATGTGTGTGTGTATGTGTGCTTGTGTGTTGCGGTGCCTATAGCAGGCAGAAGAGGGTATCAGATGACCTGGAACCACAGTTACAGGTGAGCCACCTGATGAGGGAGCCGGAAATTGAATTCTATCTTCCAGAAGAACAAAAAGGACTCTTAACCAATGATCCATCTCTTTAACCACAAACTCGATTTTTTTTTGCAGGTTGTCTTGAGCTATGAACATAAATTGTGTTTAAAATATTAATGTAGCTACTGGTTATCGTTGATATTGGTCTCTTGCCTTATGTATACATATGAAATTGGCAAGATGTAGGCAAATCACAAATTGGCCTCTCAAAATAAGTACAAAACAATGCAAGAGGGAAAGAAAGAGAACATTCTAGTGATTTGATGGCAAAGACTGAGCAACAGCTCTGGGCTAATAGAATACTATGTGCTCAGTGAAAACAGGTAAGTTGAAAGAGAAAGGAACTTATTGAAAAAATGAAAAGAAAACTTAATAGCCTAACTAGAGCAGAGACGATCAGCTCCCAGGGACAGAACGTATTCTCTTCAGCACTGTTCAGACAGCAAAGCATCCTTAAAGAACCCTTCATCTAGAGATGCCACGGTTTCAGCGGAAAGCGGGTGTAACGCCTCCATGGGCCTCACAAGCATTCCATAAAACATATCCGGGCAGTGCACGCTTGGCCCGTTACATCCAAACCTGTTTGAGTAGCGTTTCCCATCTCCTCGTCACTTCTTCTTGGTCTATTCATGAATTTTCTTCACATTTACAAAAATAATTATCTTTCTTGATTTTGACCGAGAAGAAAAATGATTTGGTGGACAAAGACGCAAACACAAAGGACCCAAAGTGCCTGCAGGAGAGATCTGATCCCTAGCTCTGACGGCGAGACTGAGAAAGGACTTTTTTCTCAGATCTTCAAGCTTTTCTTGCGCGTGATTATATATCCTGATGCTTTCTTTCCATTTTCCTTATGCCTAGTAGTTTTAACTTGTGTTTAAGTTATGAATCAGATGGGTCGTTTTACAGGGCAAAAGTATTGATAATATTGCTCTCAACCTCGACGTTTTAGTGAAAAGAAAAATCCCTCGGAGCTTCCGAGGAAGAAGGAATTTAGCTCTGATAAAAGGGGCAATACTTACATCAATCTATCCCACCGCCCCATAGAGCAAGACCATTAGAGTGGACCGTGGGGATGGGAGGGAAGCTGGGCCCTCACCTCGGGGGAGACTGATGGTTGAGTATTAATAAGAAATAATACTTTCTTATTATTAATGCAACACAGAAGCCGCTAATGGGAGTGGACCTTTTAGGGTTAGCCGGATTAGCAGCTCTCAGGCTACAGTTTCCCATCCCTCAGGAACATACCCCAGTGAGGGGAAGGTGCTTAATGGTGGGTGATAGCCCTCAAGGGCAGGCTCATCTCTACAGCAGCTGAGCTCCTGGCTGAGGAATCTAACCAGGAATGGGGGGGGGAGTTTGCTAACTCAGCAAGACTGACCATGGCTTCTCACCTACACTAAGCCACGCTGTACTCCAGGAAATGGAGTGTTTGGAACTTTTCTCACAAGGAGAAGTACGTCAGAATAAGATAGAGTACTGCCTTGTCACTAAATACCTGGGAAATATAATGCTGTGTGTGAAGTCATCCACAAGAAAGAAAAAAGAAAATATTTCCTTTGTTCCCCAAATATCTGTTTCCCCTTTATAACAGATCACTTCTGTTTAACTCAAATTAAATCAGCTCACTTCTGTTTAACCCCATAGGCCAAGGGCTCTTAAGTAGGGTTGTCCTCACAAATTGTGATAGATTCTGTTTGTTCATTTATTTATTTGTTTACCTTGGAGATGCTGAATTAATGGCATGCTTTGAGGCTGAAGTGTGCGCATTATAGTAGCAAACAACAAAAATAAAGCCCTAAAAAATCAGACCATTGGGTAAGAGTCCGTCTAAGAAATACCCACGTTCTGGCACAAGGTCTCTAGCACTGGAAACACACAAGGGGCATCAGGAGGTGCTGTAAAATTCAGATTCCTACATGATAGGGAGGAAGAGTGGCTTTAGATTCTGCATTTCTTACCGCCCCTGATGCTGGGGATACTGTTTCACTTTTGAGGAGAAATAACAGCAAGCACCGTGTATCATTTCAAACCAGAACACACAACCTCTTAGTGATCGGTGAAACTAAATGGGCCAGAACCAAGCTTGTTGTAGCTATGTAACAATCTCCACCAGACTGGAAAGCATCAGCGTGTCTTACTTAGCAAGAATAAGCTTTATTATATAGCGGTGATCTAGTCATACATATGTACTTGCATAGAGGCTGAAATATGAACTGTAATTCTCAATAAAGGTCACAGTCACACAAGCTTGTAGATCCCTGACTTAGCTCCTGCTACAAGCTCAGTAAATGTGCACTACATGGAACTGTTTCCTCCTTGCCTTCTTTCCTCATCACCAGAAGTGGGACGGAAAGGATACGGTGCTTAATTATTTGTATCCGTATCATGATTCTATGGGCGCAAACCTATTTACCCCAGAGTCTTGTCTTAACCATGCATTTACACTTTAACTTCTTCGCTTTAAGCTGCCATGAAGAATAATTATTTCATTTCATTTAATAGAAATAGGTTTTAACGAGAGGTTGAAAGGAATTTGCGGGGGGGGGGGAGCGGAGAGGTGTGGCTTCTGAAAACACTGATAATTTGATATCCTTTTCTAGACTAGAAACCTACGTATTCCATTTTAAAAAGTTTCGAAGTGGAGAACTATTATGAAGTGATGGGATCTACCCCCTTGTAATCTCCCTGTCCCGGTGACTTCTTCTGAAGGGTAGCAACGTTCCTTCATCCCCACTTGGTTCTGGCTCAAAACAGATGCTTACACTGGTGCTATCCATTGATGTGATGATGCTGGAGCCGACTTCTCTGCCTGCCTCACTGTCACACCTGCACTTATAATGTCCCTAACATGGGGGATGGAATGCTCAAGCAGTTTTTAAATGTCCATTTTGCTGAGAATCTAGCAGAAGCAGACACTTAGCGACATACTCAGATCTTAAGGCAATGATTCGAGATTGAAGATTGCATAGAATAGATTCCAAGGGTGGAATAGGAGCAGGTGGGGATGGGAACGGGAAGGATCAGGTAGAGGAATGACAGACAGAAGGAGAGAGTACTGGGAGGGACAACTAGAACTTAGGGGGCAATTCGGGGGCAATGTGGAAACCTAGTAAAGTCGAAACTCCCTGGAATCAATGATGATGATTCTAGTGAAGACTTCCTGTAATGGGGGAAGTGGAGCCCGAACTGGCCATCTTCTGTAACCAGGCAAGTCTTCTAGTGGTAGGACTGGGACATCAACTCAGTCACAAAACCTTAGACCTACAATTTGTCGTGACTGCAAGATGTGTTCGGGTAAAGGTATCTCAGAACTTGTGGGAGTGGCCAAGCAACGTCTGGTTCAACTTAAGGGCCATGCTACTTGACAAAGAGCCTTACCCTGACACTGCCTGGAGGGCCAGGAACCACAAACTCGAGAGCCTAAAGACCTAGGAAAAAGGTCAATGAAATAATTCCTAATGGTATTCTGCTATACCCATAGACTGGAGCTGAACCCCACTGTCATCAGAGAGGCTTCATCCAGCAACTGATGGGAGCAGACGCAGAAACCCACAATCAACAGCAGGTGGTGCTCGGGGAACCATGAGGTAGATGAAGAGGATGGATTGTAGCAACCAGAAGGGTTGAGAACACCAGGAGAACACAGCAAACAGAAGCAACTAAGCAGGGCTCATAGGGGCTCACAGAGACTGAGTGGCAATCAAGGGGCCTGTGTGGTTCTGAATATGTTCTCTGCGTGTATGTTATAGTTGTGTAGCTTTACGTTCTTGTGGGACTCCTGACAGTGAGAGTTGTGGTTGTCTCTGACTCTTTTGCCTGACCTTTGGATCCTTTTTCTCCTAATGGGTTGCTTTGTCCAGCCTTGATATGAGGGTTTGTGCTTAGTCTTACTGTATCTTTTCGTCCCTGCCGTGTTCAGTTGATGTCCCTCTGAGGGCTGCTCTTTTCTAAAGAGAAGCTGAGGATGAGTGGTTTAGGGGAGAAGTGAAGTGGAAAGAGTAGAGGGGGGAAAACTGTGGTTAGGATGGAATATATAAAAGTAGAATTTTAAAAAGCCTGCATATGGAGACATAGAAAGGCATCTACTATCTTAGTAAGTTCTTACTGAGTCTCTTAGGCTCCTTCCCTTGCGCCCACATTTCCTGCCACCACCCTGTCTGCAGGTGGGCAGGTGGGGCATCCGCTCCCTGTCACCACAGTCTACACATTAGCTGTTCGGGAATGCCATATTCATGAAATCAGACAACATGCCATCTTTGGGTTGATCTGGCAATCATAATTTTGAGAGTCAGGTAGTTGGAGTGTGTCAGGAGTACTGATTAAGCATCCTTGGATTCTTAACAGTCCTTTAAAGACATTGCCACAGTTTGTCTATCCATCCTCCTGCTAAAGGAGAGCTGGGAATTTGGAGTCATCAGCTGGAAACTTATTGGGCAGGAGTGCAGCTCTGGAGCTCAGGGGTAACAACATGATTAGCATTCATGTGGGTATGAATTTTACGTACACATACACACACTGTGGGATGTTGGGAAGAAGACAGAACAGGAGAGAGGAAAAAGATTTAAAAAAATCAAATTTTCATATGTATTGAATAAAGCACCTGAGAATAGTTTGGCTGTTATGTATGCTTATGTTTCTGCATGCTTACGTGTGGGAATGCAGGAGTGCATGTACAATGGCTGCCTATGCGCATGGTCAAAGATCCTGAGGTGTTTGTTTCTTGTCTTCTGCCTTTAGCCAGGGCTTCCTTTTTGCTGGTTTTTCTACTGTTTGGTCCAGACTTTCCAGGCTGTGAGCAGCCAGGCCTCCTCTCTCTCATCTCCCACAGGAGCCCCATGATGACAGAGAATTGTGATTTTACTCGGGTTCTGGGTAATCAAACCCAGGTCGTCATTCTTGCCCAGCAAGCAGGTTTTATTTACTGAGCATCTCCCTGGCCAGACAAACATTCCTATAAAATTTTTTTTTTGCATGCATATGTTTTTGCATACATATGTTCCTAATCAAACTCCTCACAGTACCAGGTTTACTGACACAGGGTAAAGTCTACTGTGGCTGATGGTATTCACTTTTATTCTCAAATTTGTGGATGTCCTCATATATTTTGGATATGAACTTTTGTTCGGTTACTAATCTTGTACCTCCCGAGAGGTGTTTTCTTCTGGAGAGCACAAGTGTTTATTTAGATGAATGTTTTCCTTTTATGACTTTTTTTTTTTTTGGTTTTTCGAGACAGGGCTTCTCTGCAGCTTTAGAGCCAAAGTCCTCTACTCAAAGCTTATGCCAGTCTCTGCGTTTATGTTTTTCCATTTAGCACAGGTCTGTGATCTACCTCCAATTAGGTTTTGTGTTTCTTGCGAACACTGAGAATCCTTTTACCCCAAGTGTGAGTTTTCTCTTGATCTGTAAATGTGACAAAATGCATTAATTTTCACATGTTAAACCAACATCATAATCTTGGGGGTGGGGGGGGAATCGAGCTGTTTTGGTAACTTTTAATGTTACTGGGTTTCATTTACTATCACGTTCAGCAACTTCTGTACCTGTTGCGCTTGGCTGTAGCTCTAATTTCCTTTTATTGCCACCGCAAACTTGCTCTAGGGAGCACTCATAGTGGACACCGTGAGAGGATGGGTGTGTGGAGAGAGGACACCCAAGTGTCTTTATTCCCCAGGACCCATGTGCTGGGGTGACTTCTTCTAGTGCAAGTTTGACCCTTTTGTACATGCTGATATTGACTTTTCCCTCTTTGACTGGCTTCTACTCTTATTTTTATTAATTCCCTTGGTGGTACACTTTGGCTGTAATTCATTATTTTTCAAGTGTATTAACACCTTATTTTCTAATAAAGGCACTGCAATCTAATGACTTCCTCAGAAAGGTTGCATTAACTGCACCCCAAACATTTTTATATGTATGTAGTTCGCTAGAAAATATACAGTTATGTATCCATTGAAGTTTCTTCTCTAACCCATGGTTTTACTTAGTATTTTCTTTCCTAACTTCTAAATATTTAAGCACTTTGAAAGATTTCTGGCTTCTATTTTCTATTTGTTAATTCAGTAATTAATTTTGTCACGGGTAGAGACATGGTTTAATCTTTTGAAATTCATTCAATACTGTTTTATGGCTCAAGATACAGTTTATGCGGAAGCTTAGAAATTACAAGTCATTTCTTAGAAAACACGTTGCTCTTGTGGGGACTAATGTTTTGTTGATGCTCATGACAGCGCTGCTCACTGGCTGGAAATGTCATGTTTTGGGTTTCTATTCTATCTGCTCCTGAGAAAAGAGCTCGGAAACCTATACTGGTGATGGTAAAGGTCGCTTCTGGGTCTTTGGCTTTGTCGGCACTGTCTCCTTTGGGACGTGGCAACAGATGCCAATCATGAGTGACTTGGTTCTTATATTACCAACACTAGATTCCTCTTGCTTTGTTTCACATCCAATCTCTTTGTTTCCATTTGTCTAAAGGTCTTTCTTAAAAACCATTGCTTTAAACATTTTATAAAACTTATTAAAAGGTATTTCTTATAACCAACATGTATTTAGGTCATTTCTTCAAAATCAGTTTGAGTAATTTTGTATAAACCCGAGGGTGCTGCCATTTATTCCAACCTAATGACTCATCTATTTGGCTAAGTAACCAAGCTGATGTGTGGTTCATATTTTCCATCACAGTGCTATGCCTCTTTTTATTTTATGCTTTAATATTTTTATTGATTGATTGATAATTGATAATTTTATAATATTTATTTTATCTTATCTAATTATTCTTGGGAGAGAGGCTGAATTTCCTTATGTTATTAACTTGGTGGTTACTCTGAGGTGACAATATGCTTTTTTTAAATAATCATGATATATTCCTTTATTTTAGCAATCATAAAAATGTATTTCTGACAATTTTCTCCTGATCTTTACATTGTTTTGATCATATATTTTATTATACCATATATTTTATATATATACCATATATTTTATTTATACCATGATAGAATTATGAATATGCAGAAATTTAATGTCCATCTTACTCTTTGTTAATTGGACAAGCAAAAAAAGGATTTCAGTACTAAAGCTCTATAGATTATGGTTAATCGTTTGACTTCTGACCTAGACCTGCCCGAACTCTTGAAGATTTGCTACAGTGTACATTCTGTATGGAAAACACACCTGGAAAATCGCGCCTAGAGCAGCCTGCACCGTTTGTCCCCATTATTGCTTTCTCATTTCATAATGAAAGGATTTAGATGCTCCATGCCACAGCTGTCTGACCTGTGCTCTGTGATGCCACGCTTCGCCTTCTGACATGACCCGGCATTGAAATGTCAGCGCAACTGAGGGAACGCGGCATAAAGCTGTGAAAAAGCCATCATTTGTATTTGTATTTTCTAGATCTTTCTGTTGATATGAGACACATTGTACAATATGCGCTGTTCTTCAACCAGTCTCAGAATGAGGAGCCACAGCTTACCATAACTCTAGAAGGAAGAAGTATACCACAGGCACTGTACACTTCCTAGATTCCGAAGCCATTTGTTATTGTAGCTTTACCTATGTAAAACAGACTAATCAATCACAGTCCAGCGTTATTAATACATTCCAAAGAAGCCAGCTTTTCCACATCTCAGATTTTACTTGTTTTCCTTATCTGTACAACTCTAGACTGTCTTTCTTTTCCTCCAAATCTTTTATCATTTCTCTTCATTGCCAGCATATGTTCTGCAAGGGTTAAAAGATGTCTCCTCTGTTGCATGTTTATTTTCTTCCAAGATAATAATAACTTTGACAGTCGGAGTGTGGCTTCCATTTTTTTCTTCCAAGCAGTTTTCGGTCATCATTTTGACCCACATGTACAGTGTGTCATTTACATTAAAAATAACACCAACACTAAAAATAACATAAATATATCCAAATTGCAACCTTCTGAGTCTGAAATAAAGAAAACAACCCTTTAGCTATCGGGTGGTATCAAGAAAATAGAGGAGAAAAGAATTCCAGATTGAATATGTGGGCCGTAGTTACCAGGATAAGCACACTCATACTATTATGAAGATGAGAAAAAGATAGAACTTTAGATGCATTATGTGCAAACCCTAATATTATTTTTCAAAACTTACAACTGTTTTTTTTTTCTGCTTCCATTTATAGTCAAGAGGAACTTGATACTAAAGTAATTCTTGGTAGACTTTGAAGGCTTTCTCTTTTCTTTTATGTATATAAAGAGTTCATGAAAGATCATCCGATTGGGTATATCTGTAATAACTAACATTAATTTGCTTCTAAAATTATGAAGAATAATTTTTAATTTGGGATAAATTTTACAAAATATGTATCCTCATCTAAAATAGCTGAACTGAGTTTCACCTCCAGCAGAAGATAGACTCCATTTGCAGATGAGGAAGTTAGTTATAAAAAGCCTCCATTCAGATCCTGAGTAAGGGGAACACTCCCCCATTGCTGGTGGGAGTGAAAACTTGTACAGCAGCTTTGGCAATCAGTATGGCAATTTCTTAGAAACTTAGGAATCAATCTACCTCAAGACCCAGCAATACCACTCTTACGCATATACCCAAAGGATGCTCAATCATACCACAAGGACATTTGCTGAACCATGTTTGTAGCAGAATTATCCATAATAGCCAGCACCTGTGAAACAACCTAGATTCCCCTCAGTTGGAGAATAGGTAAGGAAAACGTGGTGCATTTAAATGATTGGAGTACTACGCAACAGTAAAAAATAGTGACACCTTGACATTTACAGGCAAATGGACAGAACTAGAAAAAAACCATCCTGAGTGAGGTAACCCAGACCTAGAAAGACAAACATAGTGTGTACTCATTCAATAGTGACTTTTAGACATAAAGCAAAGAATAATAAGCCTACAGTTCACAACCCCAGAAAACCTAGACAACAAAAAAGATCCTAAGAGAAACATACGTGGATCTACATAGAAAGAAGAAAAAGACAAGATCTCCTGAGTAAATTGGGAGCATGTGGGTAGGGGGGAGTGTGGGAGGGGAGAGGTGATGAATGAAGGACAGTGAGGAAAAATGTATAGATACATTAAAAATAATAAAGTATAAGAAAGGAAAGAAAATAAAACAATTAAAGGTGTCCATTCATACAACTAGTTTGTTTCGTATTCCAGGGCCAGTTGGCCTCTCAGACATTTCTCCCACATGTAGCAGCTAACATGGTACATGAGAACTGGCAGTTCCTAGAGGTTGAGAAAATTCCAAACTGTTTTTGAGCCATAAGCGACTTTCTTTCATCTTTTCAGAGATTTCTCTGGAAATCCCAAAGTGGATTTTAAAAACTAAGAAAAAAATACCTGGCTTAACTTAAGGCATGTGAAGGTCTGTGTCACTTGGGCAGTAGACTGTTGTGTATTTTGGAGCGCTGGATTGACAGGAGGGGCGCTCTGGCTTGAACTATATAGTGTGATACTTTGTACAGATCCATGTCTTAATTCGGCATGAGCTTATATTTTAGGAAGAAAACCTATTATCTTTATTTTCATTGACCTCAAAGACATACAACTATCCACTGTTTTGGTTGATTTAAATAGCCCACTGAAGATGGCCAAAATTTTGCTTATACAAAATGGCTTAAATTTCTAAAACAACTTGAGAAGTCCAAGAACAAAGTTAAAGACTTTTTAAAAAGACACCATTACAGAAATTTTAGTTTTTCACAATTAAGCTAGTCCGTTAGAACTAGAAAAAGTTTTTTTTTTTAAAAAATAATTACATATATTCTATCTTCTTCACAGAAATGAAAAATAATTTAAGAGATTAATACAGAGTTACTATGTTGAGGTATATTTCTCCTGACTGACTTAACTTTTCCTGTCTGCGTTGGCACTAAGAAGAGTTACTCAAACAAAGCAAGAGGAGACAGATGAAATCAAGGAAAGGAAGGAAGGAAAGGAAGCAGGCAGGCGAGCAAACAGTCTGATACAATGCGGAGCAAATTTCACTGAGAGCTACTTGCTATGCCAAACTTCATAAAATGATATCATATCAATTATATGGTAATTATAAGCAAAAAATAGTCTTATTATTCAAAGCATAATTAATACAAATCATCTTATGAATATTTATATGAATGAATTTGAATTTTTCCTTAATGAGTGTTGGAAAGATGAGAAATTCAGTTTTTCTAAAATAATCTATGAGAATAGGTCTGGGCTACTGTAGGATGTGCTGGTCACCAAATTGAGATTGGAAGAGGTTGTGAAAAGCTCAGAAGTTACTTGGTGGACGTAGGCGAGACTGCCGTACAGAGTGCACAGTACGTGGTTAGAGAATGAAGCACGAACTAGATTAGCTCAGACCAAGACAGGGATCTCTGTGGCAGAGTCCCAAAGCATCAGTTCATACTGAGAGGAAAGATGGAACAGAGGAGTTCAAATGTTGACCGTGGGGGTGGGGTCGCGTGATTACAGAAAGTCCTGGAGTTTGCATAATTACATAAGGTCCTGGGAAAGAGACTGGATTAGGGCAAAGTCGGAGTGTTGGTCACAGAAGCAGGAACATGTGTTCTGCTGAAAGAGAGAATGCCAAGTATGTGGAACTACCACTGGATAGCGTCGACGAAACAGGTCTTGTTTGGTGGAATTTTATCTGGGCTGTCTCTGCCTAGGATGGTAACCAGTTAACATGATATAATCACGGAGCAAAGATGGAACGATGGTGGCTACAAAGAGATGAAAGTTTGTCTATGTCTTTCCTACAACTTTGCCTTATCAATGAATTTTTCTAATTAGCAAATATAATGAATAAAAGACATATATGTTTATTAAATTACACCGCTGTGTGTCTTTAGTCTAGTGTTTTGTGTTGGCAATGGAAATGTATTTTGTAACGCAGAGAAAAGTTTCCTTCATTCATGAAGGAAAGACTAATTGCCAGCTGCATTAGCATTTACTTGGTGTTCATTTTAGTAGAGACCTCGTACTCTAGCAAAAAGCTATATGTCACGTTTATGCCCCCCCTCTTTTTCCCAATACCATTGCCACCGCATGACTTAAAATCTCGTCATTTTACCTAAGTTTTAAAGTAACTTCCTGCGGAACTGACCTCCATATTTCTGAACTCATCTTTCTGGATGGATAACCTATGCACCCATGGAAATGAAAATCTGATCGTGGCACTCAAAATTGGAAACAACTCACAGAGATCCACCTGTTTGACTCCACTCAGGCCTGGAACTAGGAGTGTTCGGATAGTGTGGACAGAGTATTTCTCCAGTCCCAGATTTTTTTTTTTTTTAAATAAAGCCACATGCCGCTTTGTTTAGCTCACAGGCTGGGGTGGAGATTCACAAGAGAAAAGCGCAAATGCTTCCCACCCTCTAACTTGCTCTAACTTGCTCTGACATCCAAGGTGTTATCATTAAGGAAGTGTCGAAGGTGAAGCTAAGTCATTCCCTCATTCCAAGTGAGGAATTTGGCGGAAGTCCAGATGGTTCAGCACCTCAAAAGGACATTCCTGGACCAGCGCCTGAACTCCTTATGGTACTGGACTAAAAGTTTCTGTGTGGGCCCAAAAATGCAATTATAAAGCAATATATCAAACAAAAAGAGAAATGGAAGTACTAATTCTATAAAGGAAGTCTTACAACAAATCATCCAAATTTATGTTCCTTGGTTAAAGAAACAAGGACAGAGGAAAGGGTAGGGAGGTGGAAGAAGAGACACTGGTAGATTTCCTCCAAGTCCAAGTTCTTTATAGTATAGTGGACCTGGGAACACAGATTATACTCAAGAGATTGTGTTCTCTACAGTTATAGAGAAGAATAGAATCAAGAACAGTCACTGTTTCTTTGGGAACTTGTCTCTTTCAGGTGCTCGCTGTTCACGGTTAGCCTGAGAATGTCATCATCTAGCTCCTGAATCTAGAAGAAAGTTGGCGGTAAAATTTATAAAAATAAAGGCTTCTTTAATCATATAACTTATTGAGCGTAAAGAGGCCGGTGAATGGAAAGACTAACAGTAAAAAAGCCCATTTTGAGAGTTCAGAGCGTTTCATAAAACTACCAGCTACTGCAACAATTACTCTAAATTGCCTCTAATATTTCCCAGCCTACTTCTGTGATAATGGCGGAGCTCTTGGTTTTTGAAAGCACAATGACCCCCACACTAAGAACATTAAGAGGCAGAATGTAGTGTTTATGAGGAGGTTAAATATTTCCCAGATCCAGGACCTCTGTTTATTCCGAGAAACCTTGCTTTTTCCTACAATTTCCCCTCTGCTACCAGCGCTAGTCTTTTAAGTCCATCAATTCCTCTTGTCAATCTCTCTTCTGTGTTACACCTGACTCTGAAGCACTGGTCTATAGTTTGTGACTACTGGTCTACCTCCAAGAATTATTAAGACCCTCTTTGGTACTGTTGTTTCTTGGAAAGGCAGTCAGTACCCAAGACAAAAGATAAACAGTTTAATATTCATTCATTCAAATAAACTTACAAGTAAAGGAAAAGAAGAAGAAAAATTCAGTGTTTCGTTTTATTTGAGGTATGAAATAAGACATGACATGCGAACACCACCTGGGAAGAAAATGCAAACTGAAACAAAGTCTATCCAATGGTCGGTGAAAGTCAGAGAGCTAGGATAAGTTAGCCATTGACAGAGATGATTGACTTTTGAGCCGCTGAGAGAATCCTTAGCTCACCATAAAGCCATTAAGGGGCAAGAACAGTTGTAGAAAGTCATCTACACATTGAAAGGCCATGGCTATTAGAGGGAGCTTTGTCCCCATGAGGTGGCCAAGTCATCCAAAAGGAATTTATAAAGTTTGCAAAATGGACAGTGTTTCCTTTAGAATCCTGGGAGGCCAGTTCTGGAAACATGGTATGGTTTTCATTCAAGCTGCTCTTATTAATTTCTGCATCAAAATGTATTGAAGATTTACGTGGACTTTGACTGTAAGATGATGAATTGGGTCATTTGACATACGACTTTTTGCTGGATTTGGAAAAGCCATGTGTTCATGTCTGGGGGAAATTTTAGCTGCTGCAGCCACAGGTCTCAGGGGCACTGCCATTAGTTCTTATGTCCTACAGTTGTTTCAAAATGACAGAGTTTAAGGACACATTTTAAAACTTTTTCCGGTATAAAATATGACTTATATTTGTGCGTGAATAAAAGCACATTGATGTATATATTAAATCCAAGAAGCGAACACTTGAAAGGTCAGAACATTTGTCTTATTATAACACGTGTCCTCTACTGACAGAGTAAATAACAAAACCAAGTCACATTTTTATAGAACTCAACCACTGCCCAGATTTAAGACTATAGTCTTAAAAGCATTTTTTAGCAAAAACAATATATTAGTCAATAAACATGTGAATGGCATTTAAAAAATACTGGTGGAGTTAAGATAGAAATCATCTGAGTTCAAAATCTCTGTTGCTTAAAGAGTTAACTTTTTAACTGATTCTTGGTGAGTTTCACATCATGCATCCCAATCTCACTCATGGCCCAGCCCTCCGGCCTTGCAGCCTCTCCCACAAAAGAAGAGCAAGCAAACAAAAAGTCTCATTTAGGAAGCTGCAGGGTGTCTCCACGTGTCCCATGGTTTATGCTTTTGCCCAAGCAGCTGCACTTGCAAATGGCCATGGCAATGAGCCATTGGATTGGCTCAAGGCCTCTGGCTTCTGCTACACCATCAATACAAGATTTGCACGGGGACTCCTCTGGGATATCCTGCTGCTGCCCCATGTCATGGCCATCCCGCGGCTTTGGTTCTGCAGGACGGACCCCTTCATACACTCTAGCGGTTTGTGGATGGGATAGATGGTGGGATGGGACAGTTCAGAGTCCTGGATGTGGACCTGCATGGCAGCTGAGATGGGCCGTGCAGCCACTCTCCTAGACGGTGGCAACCAGGGCCAGGCCTTCCATCTTGCCAGGTGAGGAGTACGCGCAGCTCTCCTGCCTGGCAGCTGGCGATGCGCAGGACCTTCTCTCTAACATTTATGTCGTTAGAGTTAGTGCTACATCAACCACGCTACCAGAGCCAGCTTTCCGGCAGTGCATCGACAAGGGGCAGGGCCACCTTCCCACCCTCACACCCTCAAAACTGGCTCTCCCTCTCCATGTCTGGGATGGTGGCTCTACTGCCGTGGGGGTCTGCATTAGTGCTTATGAACCACGTTGCCAGCTAGGGCCTTTCAGATGTCATTGTTCTGGGCCACATGGGGCCAAGGGGATGTCTGGGTGGGGGTTATCACTGAGGGCCATGTCTGGGTCCCTGGTCCTACTGCAGCCAGGGTCTGTGTTGATGTCCATGGCCCATGTCACCACCAAAGACAGAGTGGATGACCATGGTCTGGCTGCCACCTGAAGCCATGTTGATATCCAAGCTCAATGCCTACCTGACCTCTCAGCCCCTTCCTCTCCGCAGGAGAGCCTGTCTTACTCTTTGTGGCATGGGTGCAGGAGAGCTGACCACATCTTTCCCCTGGGCACTGGAGGAGAGCTGATTCCGCCCCCACTGGCTACAGCAATTGGGAGAGCTGTTTCTCACCTTGCCTGAGCAGCATAGTAGAGCTTACCCTGGTGGAGGGAGTGGGTGCCAGAGTGCCGGCTCCACCCTTCACTGACAGAAGCAGACCTGAGAGATGGCCGTGTTCCTTCCCTATAGTATGTAGTATGACAGTGGCAGCCCCTCATCAGCCAGGAGAGGGCAGCTGGTGTGGTCTCTTCATCCATTGCTATGTTAGGCTCAGTTTGTGCTCTTAGTAATTGCACCCTGAACTAAATTATTTTTTAAATGTTTTCGTATTGATTTTATTTTTATGTGTAATGACTAGTTACTAGTAACTAAACCAGTAAGTGATCAAAATAACTGCTAAGCCATCTCTCTTATACCCATTACCTACGTTCTCAGTTTTTAATTATCTTTTTGGAATTTGGATTCCTTATCTAATTTTTCCCATTGTCTTAAAAGATCTTCAGGATCAAATCCCATGTCTCTTCCTCTTTCATTTTCTTCTTCTTTCTTGGGCTGGGGACTGGACCTAGAGTCTTAAGTAGGATGAGTATGCACCCTATCACCGAGCTACATCACCAGCAACTCCAGTTTCACCAGCTCCCAACGCTAACTAACTCTCAAAAAGAGAGTATGGGAAGCGAATCAGCTGTGACACCATTGAGCAGAATGGCAGCAATGTGGAGTATAGCCGCTTAGGGACGATAGACACAGGGAGCCAGCACTTTCGAGAAAGGAGGGTTTGTATCAGATGCTGCTGGCTTCTTGGAGCCTCCAGTTGCCAGGATTAGCCTCCATATTCCCCTGATCACTGCTAGGCCTCCTTATTCCTCAGGGAAACATGAGTGCACTATGTGGCCCTTCCCACAGCCCTAGGAAGCAGGACAATCAGACGCAATAGGGAGTCGAGTCAAGCAGGAGCTCAGTTCATTACTGTGAGCGTCAGCTTATATAGTTACCGTGACATGGTGTGATGTCTCTATCTCATGAGAGGCAGCCAAACCCATCCTCTGGTTGGAGGGCCATCTACCTAATTTTTACTGTCTCATTCTCACTGAAAGAATGTACTGATGTTTTGTGCCATGCCACTAATTAGTATTTTGAAAGCTACATTTACATGCACACTTTAGGTGCTGTTGGAGACTTCACGTAAAGATCAGATTTTGGCTAACTCCAGGCATCCCCAAACGGAAAAACATTTAGTGTCCCCCTTTGGAAACCCACCCTTGCTTTCTCGCCCAGTTTATAACCAGACAACACGCACGCGGTCTCTTTCATTTTCTTTTCCAGTGCTGCCTGAATGTCTTAATGCACATCCCTACTTTTAGATCAGAGAAAATGAGTAAGAGGTTCTTTCCCTGAAAAAGAGGGGGGGTGACTCAAGGAAGATGCTGATGAAATATACTTAAATGTTGGGGAAGTATTGAAAAGGGCAACTTTGTGTCTGTGCTCGAGGCCCTACCCTTGTGTCTCGGAAACAATGTTCTGATGAAACCTTGTGCCACGCATGGGGGCAGCGGGTTTCAGAAGGAAGGGGCAGAGGATGGAATGCATGAAGCACATGGAGTCCATCCCTGTTTCTCCAGCTTTGTACACATCTTCCGGGATAACCATCTCCACTGAAGAGACAACTCCCACCAGCCAAGTCAGTCGCTCGCTCACAAGCAAGAGGTTTCTGCCCATCGCTTTCTTCCAGGTCGGAGGCTTGACCTGAGCTTTCTGAAGGGTTCCATCTCTCCGCTGCTCCCACACTGCATGCCCAGCAGTTCAGAGTGGAAGGTTGTGAACCAGAAATCCAGATAAAGCCCTCTCCCTTTACTCCGATGGGGTCATACGGCTGAGGCACTGACTGGTTTGCGTACTGATGGACCAGTGCAAAAAAAAACAGTGGCAGAGGAGTCCCGGGAGGATTTGCTTAGCGGATAAGATTCTTTAAAGATGGCTCCTTATCTTGGGTCAGCTATCAGCTGTGAGGAGGCCCACAGCAAGGTGAGTGAGAAGCAAACACTTTGTATCCTAAGTACAAATGGCTGGAGACCATAAGCATTGTGAGTGTGAGGAACAAAGGCCAAGAGAGTCACTTGAATAGAACATTTTTTTGTTTGGGTTTTTTTTTATTTGTTGGTTTGTTTTTCCAGTATTTTGAGACAGAATTTCTTTATGTAGCCCTGGCTATCCTAAGACTTGCTCTGTAGACCAGGCTAGCCCCAAACTCCTAGTGATCCACCTGCCTCTGCCTCCCAAGTGCTGGGGTTAAAGGCGTGTGCCACCACTGCCTGGTTGGATAGTATGTTTTTAAAAGCCGATTTGACATGAGGTTAAATGCAGCTGTCAAGGATTTCAAAATTTTTACTTTTTTTTTTTTTAAAGAAAAATTGCTTTGATTTTAACTTCTCTGTAAAAACCTAAGATGCCAAGTGATCAGGAAACTCCATCTAGATGAGAAATGAAATTCAGCCTCCAAGCTTGAGCACAGTCAGGAAGCCAGCTGCGTTCCTGGCGCATGGAAATGTACGTTAAAAACGTTATTCATTTGTTCTGCACATCTGTTCAATGATACAATATCCATACCTATGATTACTCCAGAGATCAAATTAAGAACGTTCCTCATTTGTTGGTTTATCTCTGAGGAAAACACATGAAAACAAATGCTAATCAAAACATTAATGGGCTTCTCAATGTATAATACATTAGCCATTGCTCAAACTTGGGGAAACAAAACAAAATGCAATCCCAAGCAAGGTGTTTCTAATACACCCCTGCTAAATACCGCATGGGTTTCTAGGTTCTTGTCCCTGTGATTCCTCTCTCCACACTCTTACAGTCTATCTAGATAGAAGCGTCACATGTGAAAATGTCCTTTATTCCGAGACAGGTGAAACACCCAGTGGTAGAATAAGATCTCTGTATTTGTGAAAGTTTCTTAGAGCTCAGGAAAGTAACTCTCAAGCGGGTCAGTACTTGAGAGGGTCGTAAGAGATCACTCATCAATACAACAATGAGTGAGTGGCTACAAGGGTAGGTGCCTATAGTAACTTCATGCCTTTGCCTCCAGACGTCAGGTTTTTCTTCTGATGAACCAATGGAGAAATGAGCATGTCATGTGTGTGTCGTGATCAAATGGGGACACCAGCTCGCTCTGTATTGCTGCTACCAATCCTAGGGAGGTTTGCAAACACCTTAGGCATGACCATGCATATCTTAACACTTCACGTCCCCACTTCTAAAACAGGCACGTTGATCAAGAAGGCATGGGAAAGGCTGGACATTAGGTAGATTTTACCTGTAAATTTCTTGTAAGAATATTATTGGAGCAGAGAAAACAACTTTGTGGGAAGGATCTTAGGATAGTCCATAAATACCGAGTGATGATTCCAGTATATCTAGCTGTATATATACTCCAGTATACTTAGAATTATTGGTTAATATTTGACTAAAAGCAAGTTTTTAGTTTTCTATCATAATACATGCCTCTTTAAAAACTAGATGTAAATTTCTTCATCTGGTCCGTGCTGTTCATAGCTACGTAATGGTTACAACTGACAATAACTAAGAGGAATACAACTAGCAGCATAGCTTTTGACTTGCACTGGCCAACCCTGACATGGATACTGGATCAGATATGATGGACGCCTCACCTTTGCATCAGCAGAGTTAATCCCCTTCGTCTCCCTAGATGCTGTGTGAGTTAAACACATATAACGGTATTCACAGTTGAGTTGACCCAATTCTGCAGATTAACTTTAGAGTCCCTCAATCTATTGAGAAGCAAGAGAAGGCAGGATTGGCATTTTTGCCTTCCCACAAAATGGACAGAATATTTAACATATTTAATTCTGATCATTTATATGTATTGATTATATATGTATATATGTGTGTGTGTGTGTGTGTGTGTGTATAACCCTTGATTAATAAATTGGCAAAACAAGGATTCTCAATAAAACACACATTCAAACCATATTTCAAGGGCCTGGACATAGCTCTCCCTATTTATCTCCGTAAATATCTTGATAATGAGCATCAACATTACTGTGGCTTAGAGAACAACAGACTAGAAGAAAAGCACTAGGCAGAGAAGAAGGATCATGCCTGCCTTGGACACCTTTCGTTGCTTTGTTCAAGGCTATGGAAACTCTCTCATCAACTATATTCACAGTCTGGATCAGCATGCATACCCCATCAAGTGGAGGTTAATTACTGTGCGTAGACTACAGCACTATTAATAAACAAACTGTGCACATCCTTGCAAAATGCTTCCTTTGCTCAGGAGCCTCATCCTTCCACGTATAAGCTGAGCTGTGAGTCTGAATGAAGTCAGCACCGGAGCCCAGGCAGTGCATTATTGTAATAGGACACATTTCATTTTGAGCAGCTAAAAACTTCTTCCAGAAAAAAAAAATGCCTCCCAAAGTTATACCCAAGACCTTCTCATTACTTGCAGTTATAGGAGAGATTAAAGCAAAACGTAGGCACATGGAGATTTAATTATGTATGCACATCTAGAAGAAGCGATAAGCTGGGGATCTGCCATTACCTTGATATTTGCGAGATAAATGGATCTCTGAATAAATAAAAGCCTTCAGCCTCTGCAGCTGTCACTAACATATTTCACCCTAATTGCAAAATATTTATTTTGAACACTAGAACACACAGCGAGGACGCGCACATCAGCTGGAGATGATACTCCCAGTTGCTGACTTTTGCAAATTAGCTAGAGTCATATGAGAAAGAGAGTAACGATGGTATTTAGGCTTTCTACAGGAGAGAGGAAGGAAAGGAGTAATAAAAGAAAGAAGGAAAGAAAACCAAAGGGAATATAAGAACAAACAGAGGACAGAAGTTGATAAACAGCATCCTTCATGGTTTCTTTATGGACAAGAACTATTGCATCTTACTGTGTGCCTTAACATTCACATACTACCTAGTGCACAGAACTTAGAGAATATTTGATGAATAAAAAGAAGAAATAAGATCATCCAAAAATAGTTATTGAGTTTATTTCTTTATGAAATATTGTGTTTTTATATGTAAGAAGCCCCTGGACCCCCAGACTCTTCCAAATGAGCCAAAGGTTTGCCAGTATGCACCTAGGTGGGCCATTAAGGGGGACACAACAACCAGGTAAGAAGCTTTCCTCTTCTGACCACACATCCCCCACTGCAATTCTTCAAATAAGGCAATCTGAGATTCCGTTTGACCTTCTTCCTGCTCTCTGCATTTCCTTCTCTTTTTAAGAAGATTCTGGCATCAGAAGATGATAACTAAATGGTAATGTGTCATTGTTCTGATGAGGAGGGTTACAACGCTTGAGACAGAGAGGACCATGTGAGAGGCAGCTGCATGGCCGATCAAAGGCATCTCCTGACCAGTCGGGAGAAAATAGCAGTTGAGAGTTTTCAGTAAATGCACTTGCGAAACCGGAGGAGCTTCTTAGGCATTTATTATAAGCCAATTCAAACGCTGAGGGTTATTGAAGATTTTGTGAAAAGCACCTCTTAACTGACCAACTGTCAATTAGCAAAGGAGAGAATGCCTCAAGTACTCCATTATGATGATGATCAAATAAGCGGGCTTTGATTACTATAATAGCAGTGCTACAATGTATGAAAATCTTCAGTTTTAGCTATGAAAAGAATTCCCAACTAGTGATCATCTGTAAAAGCTACCATGGAAGACGATGAGTACAATGGCTCAGAGATGCCAATTTACGCTTCTTCCTCCAGCCTTTCAGGTGATGGGCTATAATGCGCAACAATAGCCATCACAGTGTGAGCATGTGAATCTGATTTTCTGGGTGACTTATCAAACTTCCAGGGATGTCTTTCTTCTAATTTCTGATCATTACATCAGGCAATAATTAGTCTAGGGATGAGAAAGGCAGATTATATGACCCTGGCTGAGAAGCTATAGGACTTGCGGTGGGTGTTTAGCATTGTGTTCTAATGTTTGATTACATCCATGTGTGCCTGTGTACACACATGAATATATGTATGCATTTCACATGAATTATACATATACACTTACATCCATGTACTAAACGTGACTTTCTAATTTCTTATGTGATTTAATAATATACAAACTCGGAAACATTATTTAACCATTTTTTTTGTACTAAACCAGCCTCTCAACACTTCAAAATAATGAATTAAGAATCAGAATGTCTATCTAAAATGGATCGCCTTTTGTGCTAGACTCAAGCACTGGGAAAAGACCATTTCAAAGCCTTGTTCATGCATCACTGGTCCTGGTACTTAGCTGAACAAGCACTATTCTTTATTTTTTCTGATGTGTCTTTGAGTAGCCATCAAATGCATTTAGGCTTACATGTAACATATACAAAATCAGCATAATATCTGTTGGGGAAAGATGTAGATATCACATATGAAATGATGATGCCTTTAACATAGTAGGGCACTCACTGGAAAAAATAATGGATTTTTATGGGTGTAGCTCAGTCTCTCTTACTTTTGTTTTCTCTTTCCTTCTGGGGAGCAAACCCAGACACTCTACCAAAGAGCTGTACTCCAGTTCCTGATTTCTTTATACATGAACCCAATTTTGTACTATTTTATTAAATTGGTTTTAGTCATTGGATTTCAATAGCACTAGGGAGTAAGAAGTTAAACGTGGCAGCAGGGATTCACTGCTGATGCGCAGTTGACATAGATCGGGAGAGTAACACGATTTAGCCCTGCGGAGTTCTCTGCATTACCAAGAATTTGTGTAGACTTAGGGAAAATGTCTTCATTTGATCTTTCTCAATGTTTTGCTGAAATTTTATATAATACACTTGCATAAACTATACTTGTAGCAGTGCCAGTTTAATAAATAAAATAATGAACCATTATTTTACATATAAACCAGACCCTGTTCAGGTCATAGAAATGGTATGTTGGTACTTTCAAACCGAAAATAAGTGTGAAGCTCACCTCTTTTTTTTTTTTTTTTTTTTTTTGTTTTTCGAGACAGGGTTTCTCTGTAGCTTTGGAGCCTGTCCTGGAACTAGCTCTTGTAGACCAGGCTGGTCTCGAGCTCACAGAGATCCGCCTGCCTCTGCCTCCCGAGTGCTGGGATTAAAGGCATGTGCCACCACCGCCCGGCCTGAAGCTCACCTCTTGATTGTCCTCTTTGCTGCTCTAGCAGGATTCAGCCAGTGCCCGAATCAACTCTCCTCCACATTCTTTTTCTATCAACCTTGTCTCTCAAATAGTCATTAACTACAGCAACAAATATCCATTCTTAAAATGACCTCTCCTCATTGCAAGGCAAGGCAGAGCTTGAGGTATCCACATCCGATCTTACTTTCCACAGTAAATTAGTCTTTTTGTTGCCCAATGGGCAGTTACTTGAGAGCTTTACCTGCCAATCCTTCAGGGTCACATCAGCATTCAAGTACAAGCCACGTTCTTTTCCAGTAGCACAGTCAAAAGCTGAGCATAGCATGGGGGTCTACGGGGCCCAGCCATGCCCGCCCAATGAGGTCTTCCTAGGAGGCACTTGCTTTGCAGATACTTGATCACTGACTCTTGGCTAGATTTGCATTTCAGTGTCAGATTGCTGCTTTCATCTGCATCCTTTCTTCATTCTTTTCACACGTATCAACTAAGCATCGTATTTGGAAGGCTAAGGTTTCCCTCGCCCATGTCTACTTTCTTACTGCCTCATCTTCCACTCCTCAAATAGACCTTTGTTCTTGTGCGTTTTGATCAATGTCTAGGCACCAGAGTATTTCACTCACACATATAGCCATATAAGACCAAATGAAAAAAATATATAAAGAACTGATCCAATTGTGTCGTAAGCAAAGCTGTGTGTTTGCCCTTCATACCTCGACTGACAACAGATAAAGAAGTGAACTTCATCTCCTAAGCCTTTTTGCTGAAGTATCAGACAGACTTAAATACTGCAAATGAATAAAAGATTGCAGATTAAAAGTTTACCTGCCACAGTTGTGTCTTTAAAGGCTAAGCACCTTTCCAAAAATAAATTCCTCGCGTGTTTATTAGCTTTATAAATATCTAACACATTCCTCGATTCTTTATCAGCCTCAAAACGAGATCATCCTTGATAGTTGAACATCATGTATAGAGCCTGCCTAGGGTGATACATAGATGTTTAAAATCGACCATCAGGATGAATATAAAGGGTGTTAATTTCTCCTATCAGAGAGTTTGATATTAGTCTCAGAACTCATTTCTGTCTTAGGCGAACATATGATAATAGAAGTGGTGGAGTTGAGACTCGAGAAATAGGATTTTACAAATGTCTAAACAATGGACTCTCCTCAAGTTGCTTCTTATGAATGTGAATTAGAACATATTAACTCCCATTGATTAGATCACATTATGATGAACTGATTAATCTCTTGTCCTAGTGTTACACACTCAGGAGATGATGCAGCCCATATTTCCTGGTCACTTTGTAAATCATATATCTCTGCAGCAGAATCAAAATAATTTGGAATTTCTGGGTTCATTTTAGCTGCACAGATTTAAAATCTAGCAGTAAAAATGGCAAGCTTTGATATACTATGACTCTCTTGTTTCCCTCCAATAAGAACTTGAACCCTATAATCTCCCTGACAAATTTTAAGTGTATTACTCATTGGGGCTATGTTTTTATATATCTAGGGGTATTTTCCAATTCTTCTCTTCTGCTTTTGATTGCACAAAACATTTTGGAAAATATTTAAGTTCATGACATATCTTTTAAACATCTTGAAAAAGAGCTACCTTTCATAATTTGTGTTTGTTGAATAGAGGTATTTTAAAATTCTCATTCATTGAATACATATTTAGGGAGATTAAATGTGAGTATTACAGGAACGGAAATTTGGTAAGATTGTGAAGAAGGACGAATCATCTTCCAGCTGGTATTCTAAGATGAAAGGACAGGGTCTAACCAAACTGCAGATAAATAACAGAGAAGGTAAAGTGATAATTTGTTATTTCTATCAGCAGTTTGGTGTACAGTCTATTGACTTAATATAGATTTGCAGGAGAAACACAATGCTTTGACATTCAGCCTAAAAATCTGTTTGGAAAGCAGGCACGCTTGCCTGCTTGAGTATCAAGCCCGAAACATGGGGCATAATACATATTTCATTCCAAAGCGGTCTGAGGTTGATTTTCTAGTGAATTTTCCTCTAAACAGGCACAAAATGGGCGTCATTTGTCTCTAGTCATGCCAATCATTATTTAAGAAAGATAAAGCAATCAAAGAAGGTGAAAATTTATTAGATTCACACCCCGGAAATTTAATTTCTACTGAGTTAACTGTGATAGAGAATATCAGTCTTTTCCAAGAATCAGGGAGTTATAACTGTTGCAAAAAAAAAAAAAAATGCCAAGGGCATTGGGTGCTGCTAAACTTACTTCAGTGAAGGGAAGCCTGGGGGCTTCTCAATCAATTCAGCTGCTTTCCATTTGGGTACTCAGGGCATGTTATAAGGAAAAACACAACCGAGAAAATACTGAGTCCTCTGTCTGAGCTTTAAGGTAGGCTTTTGAAAATACAAAGAGCAAGGGTGAGTCCCTGAAGTTTTAACCTATAGTATTTGGTTTTGACGTTGCCTCTTTTCTATGAAATTCTACAAGAAACAACTCTAGAAGATATTCTATTTTCTTGTTTTTTTCCCCAATAAAACATTTAGAATTGGAGTTTCCTTCATGGAAAAACTTGAAAAACCAGAGACTGAGGCATTATGCACAGGGCCTACTCAGGTCTCTCTCTCTCTCTCTCTCTCTCTCTCTCTCTCTCTCTCTCTCTCTCTCTCTCTCTCTCTCTCTCTCTCTCTCTGTGTGTGTGTGTGTGTGTGTGTGTGTGTATGACTTCCAGTTCAGTTTTTTTTTATGGGGTTCCTTAGTGTGTGAACAAACCTGTCTCTCTTTTTTGTGACTTCTCTTGGGGATCTTTTCCTTTTGTTTTTTTTTTTTTTTGTTTATTTGTTTTGTTGAATTCTGATGCCTTAGTTTTTGCGTTATCTTAGTATATCACATTGTATTTATTATTACCCCTCAAAAGCCTGTTTTATTTCCAGTGAGAGAAAGACTGGATGGGAGGAGTGATGGGAAAGAATTGGGAGCAGAAAGGGAGAAGAACCATGATCAGTACATATTATATGGGGAAAATTTATTTCCAATAAAAAGAAAAATGGTGTGTTTTATCCTTAATTGTGTGTATATAAGTGTATCTGTGGGGGGGGGGTAGGAATACATGAGAGCAATGCCTGCAGAGTTTAGAAGAGCGCATTGGGACCCTTGGAGCTGGGTTATGGGTGGTCGTGTGCAGCCTAGAACAGTATTGGGTCCCTTGGAGCTGGGTTATGGGTGGTCGTGTGCAGCCTAGAACAGTATTGGGTCCCTTGGATCTGGGTTATGGGTGGTCGTGTGCAGCCTAGAAGGGTGTTGGATCCCTTGGAACTGGGTTGCGGGTGGTCGTTAAGGGTGCTGGGAACTGACCTCAGGTCCTTTGGAAGAGCAGCAAGCCTGCTTAACCACTGAGCTGTCTCTGCACCCCCAGCCTTTGAAATTCTTTATTCTTCCTGCTTACGCTCTTTCCTGCACCTTTGCCAGACACTTCTATTCCTGTCCAGACTTCCATTCTGCGAGGAGCACAGGTGGCTTTGGGTTCTTAGCAGCACGGTGCCCCAGTCGTCACAGTAGAACAGGAAGAATGAATATGCTATGTATAACCTGCCTTCTCTCACCTAGCGTTTTTTAAAACAATCATCCGATGTTCCGTGTCACCAAAACAAAATGCAGAGGTAGCAAGCCAGCACGCTAACACTTGTTAGATTATTTTAACTTTCATCTCCTTAGGCGTAAGGCTCTGGTGCATGGGTGTAGAATCTGTTAGGAGAAGTACTGTCCTGCACACAGGATTTCTAGTAACATGTAGCAGGGAATGAACATTGATCAGACCTATGCTGCTAGGTTACTAACTGGGTTTTTATACGGGAGCAGCCTTACGGAAAGATAGATTTGGTTCTCATTTACTCCTTTAGATATTTATACTGGTGCACCACTCCAGAGATGCTGAATGCAGCCGCTTTTATCCAATTGATCAGTAACATAGCTTATTTTCAACCATGGCTGGCCGCAAACTCACAGAGATCCACCTGCCTCTGCTTCCCGAGTTCTGGGATTAAATCGTGGGCCACTATTGCCCCGACTAAAGAAACTTTTGATATAGTGATTTTTATCTCTCTATGAAATCTTAGATAGCACCTCTGCTTGCTTCTCTGATTTTGGTGATGTTCTGGACACCTAAATTGTTTGGAGTTTTTTTTTATTCTTATTGTTTAAAGACTTTTTATCAATTACTTTGTGTGTATGGGTGTGTGTGTATATGTATGTATGTGACCATACATACATACTAGGACATGTATGTAGAACTCACTGGGCAATTTATGGAAATTGGTTTTCTATTTTCACAATGCGGGGTCTGGGGCTCACACTCAGGTTGTCCGGACTGACAGTAAGCACCTTTCCCACTGGCCCCTAGAATGGTTTCTTTAGGGACACACAATACGTCAATAGATACATTCTACTCTACGCTGAATTCCACATTTACATGCAACCGAATCCACCTCAGAGATATGAAAGAAGGCAAATTACTAACCATTAGTTATGGTTAGTAAGTTGCCTTTTCATCCAGTGGCTAATTAACATGACTGCTTCCTTCCCAGCATGCTGCAAGTTCATTTCCCATGGTGACCCACAGTCTGGGATCAGGAGAGCAATTCAGCATATGTGGTTTTAAGAAAGGCTAGGGTACAGATCTCCAAAAGGATGGAACTAAATCTCCAAAGATGTCCATTTATGTAGAAACAGCAAGATGGACAGTAACAGTATTCTCTTCTGGAAGGGGAATGCAGATGTTGATATGGAAAAAAAATGTCCATTTCGGGCATTTAGCAGTTGCAAATGCTTGATGAAGTGAACTGGCTTGAACTTCCCTGCTATGTTAACTTGGCGCACAGATGGAGCAAAGTTATTTCAAAGTCAAGTGCTAGAGGAATTACACAGCGGTTCACCGTGTGCAGAAGCACCGTGTGCAGAAGCACCATGTGCAGAGATCGGTTTCCAAGCACGAGATGTCATTGCGTGATCAAGACTCCCATCCACTGCAGAAAACACACTGCTTCATGAGAGCCCTGATGGCGTGTCTAAGCTTCGCTTATTTACCAAAATGTGAGCATTCATATCTAGAATATCTACCCTGCTTTTATCAACTTATAGGACTTAGTTTTCACAAAGGTTCAACCCAAGCAACTCATGAATTAAGAGCGTGAGGGTTGCAAAATGGCTCAGAGTGTAATGGTTCTTGCTCCCAAGCCTGAGGACTTGAGCCAATCACTGGTGGGAAGAATGAACCAATCTTTGCTGGCTGTCTTCTGACCTCTCTTCATGCTGTTCTGTGGAATGTGTGCACATATATGCGATCATACAGCACACACACACACATATGTACACATGTGTGCATGCTCAAACACATGCACACACACACTAAATAATAAATAAATAAATAAATAAATAAATAAATAAATAAATAAATAAGTGTAAAAATAGATAAAGGAAGGCTTAGTAAAAGGAACTCATTCATTCCTTTGAGGCTTTCACTATGCCAGGCACTGGCTTAAGTAGAACATTTAGGAATGTTCTCACCACTACCGCTGTCTGACCGTTGCCATTCTGAACTGCATTGTCTGTGCGATGGTGTCTCGATTAGTTAGATTTGTACTTCATAACAGAACCAAGTGTGGTAGCTATTCTCATCTTGCCTGCACACACAGAACAAGTCATACATAAGGCTGTGTTGGTGACAGATTGGATTTGCACAAGGGTCCATTTTCATCTCGTCCCATACTACTGCTCTGATCTAGAAGATTCCATGCTTTACTCCAATACGGATTTCTTATTTAAATAAGAGTAAACATTGTTGTGGTATCACTTAATGGGCAGTTACTTTCTTTTCTTGCTGACACATACTTTAGCCTAGCTTCATACTTATTTCAGTATGCGGGCTATTCCGTAATCAGATGATAACATTTATTACACAAAATGCCAACGCTGATTCTCCTCAGTTGGTAGATGCCTACACAGCAATTTCCCTAAAGACGTTTAGAAGCAAACACCCAAAAGTTAAGTTCCATAGCTGTAAAAGTAGAAGCCACAGCAGGAGGACTTTCGTTGAGAAAGAAGAAAAAGATCAAGGTGCAGTTTATAATTTCTTTAATTTTTTTCCCTGTTTATATCTTGACTATCATCATACATACAACTTCTTATTGATTTATATGTGTGTGGTTGTTGTACTATCATTTCAATATGGTACTTAATCGAAAAATGAGATATAATCTGTAAAGAGAATTGATATATGTGTCGTAGTGACAAAGGTATGTTTAAAAGTGAGTGTGCCCCTAACATACCTTGATTGTTAATTTAGTTCTATCTGTGCTCTTTATCTGGAGGGATTTATCAGGTTTCTGTCGCTGTATCCTGGCACTGTTGAGCTCTATTGCTTCATAGGATGCTAAAAATGCGAATGCAGCGATTCTGAACCTCAATCCTGCTCAGGTCTCCTTTAAATATTTTAAAGTGGAAACAGAAGCAGAAGCTCTTTTGGGCTGCACTCACTTCCAAGACAAGTAAAGGTTCAACTGCTTTTCTTATCTCCTTCGGAGGAACGAAATCTGTATTCAGGATGTGAAGCTGCTTCTGAAGTACTCGGAGAATCAGAGAAAATGGCCCATTTTCATTTTAATGAATCATGCTGGAGAATAAATTTCCATGATGTTCATACTGAGACCTGGAGGATGGTATGTCATAAGGCTCATAATAAAGGATTTAGGAAGCATGAACGTTCTGGGCTATGAATTCTGGTAAGCCACTCATGTGTGACTCTGGATGAGTTGCCTGAGCTCAAGGCTTTCCTGGTAAATTGAGATGGAAGGCGAGAGAGAGAGAGGCGGCACGTGCTGAAAACCAGCTCTGAGGGGCCTAAAGAAGATAAACCCAGTGCCAGCTTGGCTCTGTGTTATGCTTCTTGGAACTTCCTGCCCAGAAGCCTGCAGCACATCCTGGGGTCATTCCTCATGGGTTGTGCAGCTTAAGTGCAGATCATGCAGAGAAAAGGCTTTTCTCTCAGAGGTGGTGGCCAGGCTGGGGGCGGGGGTGTCAACCTCACTGCAGCGGCCTCAATGGGAGGTAAATTGTAAAGTTTGCAACAGGGCAGTGGGCTCCCTTTCTCCCTTCCGTCAACTGTGGAATCTACAACAGTTTATATTTAATAACCATGCTAAAGAGGGATGTGAAGGGGAAATACGCATCTATGGAGACAGGAAAGGTGAACTCGCAGAAGTAGAAAGATGGAGCTGGGGTAATTCCGGGAGCCATAGACCAAGCTGGATTAGGGAAGTGCAGGATGCATGCCCATGCACCTGCCCACAGGGTTTGTCAGAGAAGACTTCCACCATCACCACAAACTCAAACTCATTAAGTCATCAGTGCTTCAGACAGCTCCGTACTTCACAGGGCTTATTTGTGTGGGCAGTGTCCATTTTCCAAGGGTGATAGTTTCAGAGATGCCGGAAATGGCTGCTGTGCCTAGTAGATTGTCTTATCTTATTGTTCATTGATTTCTTCATGAGAGATATGGGAAGCCATCCAGCACTACAGACCGTTGTAAAGACCAGAGGATATGGATATATATATATATATATATATATATATATGCTATTTTTATTAAATGTGCATCTTTGAGCATTTTAAATCACATGTTAAGAGGGTATAGAAACCACTGATGGTCATCTAGCACTCCCTGAGGGACGAGCCTCCAACAGCACAGGGTCTTGACAGGAATCACCGAGTCCGTGAGGCTAAGCTTTTCTATCTGAGTCAGGTTAGGGAAAAAGGCTCTCACAAACTCTCTTGATGTTTCCTTCTTTACTCCTATTTTTTTTTAAATTTTTTCTCTATCCTCTCTCCTCTCTCTCTCATGTGGTTTTACAGCTTTTAGACCCTAACAGAATCTTCCAGGCAGTTTAAGAGTCAAAACAGTAGCATTCCATTTCTCGAGTGAATGATTATAGGGAAAAACATGTTTTTCCTCTCCCTCACATGATTAGACATTTATGTATTACAGGTGAAAAACAAATTCTCCCAAGAACCCATTTACATTCATACCCAAGCAACTTGGCATGTGGCAAGCAAGGTGTTCTTGTCAGGTTCTGCAGTAACAAAGAAAGGGCCAATTACTTTATTACTTATCTTGAAAGGTAATCTTATAAGGAATCTTAAAAAATTATAAACCTAAACTTTATATATATATATATGTATACATACACACATATATATATATATATATATCAGTTCTATTTTAAATCTTTAGGGTACATACGCATTCATTAATAGTCTTTTACATCAGAAGATTGAGGACATAAATGGGCATAAGGAATTAATCATCACATTGGTCATCAACCAAACCTACCAAGAAGAGTACGTCAGCCAGTAATAATAGGGCTGCTTTGTTCTTGTTCTCTGACCTTAAAGAGTTCTGCAGTTAACAGTGCGCCTTTCTGAAACTTTAGATTTTTGGGGGGGGTTTCACCTCAAATTCATTTAACAAAAACATCTTCGTCTACCTTGGTTATTTTCAGAGCTTTGTTTCAGCTGTGACATGCTACGAGACCTGTGAACACATCTCCCAACATTAAGGTTAAAAGAATTTAAACTAGCTAGGCTATTGGGACCCAACTGTTAATCATTATCTTGAGCTACAATCCATGCAGTTCCTTAGGTGAGACTCACAGACCATGGCTATGAAATAGCCTTGTATGGATGCGTATTCACTACAACTCTGTTTAAGCCATCATTATTATTACCGAATTAGACAGCACAGCTTAGGGAGGGATCATCTTCTTGACAATCCCCATGTAGAAATGCCCAGTGGAATGGGGTATTTCCAGGAGATAAACACGTTATATTTCAGGCAGTGGAGATCTCCCCATGTCCACTCACACCATGCTAGATACCAGAGAAGGAGAGCCGCAGCAAACACACAAAAACACAGCAGAAACAAAAGACCTTGGATGAGATGGAGCCATCAGAGGATTCCCTTCTGCTGGGCTGACACCCGGAACTTCAAGGGCAACTTGCTGCTCCTCTGGCATGGCCCACGGAAGACATTTAAGGCTCCAACATACGAATTCAATTGTTTGTTCAATGTGTTTTAAGCCTTCATAATCCCTGTGCCTTATAGTGAGATGTCTCAAAAATCATATATGACATACTATCAGGAGATATTTTAAGTCTATTTTAGAACAAAAATCCTCCATCTAGGTTTTTGTTCTGAGTCAAAGTTTATGCAGGCTTATTTCAAATCGGTTACTATCAAAATTGCTTACAACAAGCTGCATGCACGGTAAGGATTGTTGGTGCGACTGTCATGTCTTCCGTTTTATTCTACATGTTTTATACTGTGTACCCCCTTCATCATTATCCAAGAAAAGGCAAGGCTGTTAAACTAGCCGAGCAATGAGATGATGTTCATGGGTTTTAATGTATGCTCATTGTAATAATCAAGTGTTGTGTTGCAGCTACATTACGGCCATGGTCCTGATGTTAGAGAATTGCACACATACTTCACTGGAGAGATATACAGCCTCTAGCTCCGCTGTTACTTATTCCTCACATGAGCTGCCTTTGACCCAAGGGAATTTCTAAAGACATGAGCCTTGAGATACTTTATTTTATTTGAATATAGGATTGTAAGCTAGATATAGTAGTAAGGTTGATCAAAAGACAATTTTCTCCTTTAATATAAAATGTATAATAAAATTAAGCATTATCTGTTAGACTGGACCTTGGAAGAAAACAATGTTAATAGTCTAACCTCTTAACATTAAAAATTCCACATTAGAAATGAAATGAAAATTTTAGTATAGAAGTTCAAAACTTTGCATTTGAAGTATATTTTATTGTAAATGCTGACTTATTTAAGTTATATTTAATATAGATTTATTTGTACCCTACTCTGGGCAAGAATTCTAGAAGACAAATGTGAATAAATCCTTAAATAGAAGAATTTTGTCTGTTTATTTGGAAAAATATAAAGCAATTCATTTGTTTATTTCCTAACTTTGCAAAGGTTTCAATCCCAGTCATGATGGCTGCCAGGAAGACTATGTAATAACCCAGAGAGGAAATGTTTTAAATCCTGCCCAATCCCACCCCCCCCCCCGTTAAGTCTGCGGAGGTTGCAAGGTGGGAAGAAATCCAATACATGTCAAAATGTTTAGTGAAATCTGCGGAGCAAAAACTGGTCCCATGTGGTAGGTGGACCAGGTAGACTCAGGAAGACAAATCTCAGAGAGTTCTCACATGCAGAATCCAGACACTGAGAACAAAGAGAAGAGGATGGAGCCTATATGGAACAAGGGTTAGAAGAGAAGATCATGTAACGGGGGGTTGCTCATGGTCACAGTACATGCATACACGCATGAACAATCATAAGAAGCTCATAGTACAATTCACACACATGGGTAATATACCAAAGTGTGTGGGCTCTTTCACCTCGTGTGCTAAGTCCTAACAGCAGCTGAGTGAGAAATCACCTTAGGGACAGTATTTACAGCTGCAGAATTATCTGTGGGGCTCAAGTTTAGAGACAGACCATCAAATCTTTGTTTGTTTAATAAACCTAAGGCGTAGTGCCAAATTGGTTAAATGTACCGTGTCTGAGTTCACTCGAGCATGTTACTGCAGAGAAATTAAAGAGGAAGCAGAAAGGGAACTGATCCATTAGAACTAGCTACAATAAAGGGCACTAGATTATATTAGAAACTCTTCTGTATTTGATGTACAATATGTCTCAAGCTCACAAATCCAATTTTTGAGAAGTTCTGTATGTCTTCCTGACTGACTCAGATCCCTGTATTGTGTCTGCTGACTTCCCATGTTAATATCTTTATCAATAAAACCATATTTTAAATTATTCATTATTTCCACACTGTCTGCTTTACCTATATGCTTGAATACAATAAAGAAATTCTTGTCTGCTAAGCCACAGGGAAATTTATTTATAAGGAATTAAAGCTGGGAGGTAATGTTTACCCCAATTTGTTCCTGTTCCCCCACCCCCGCACCCTGAGCCAAGCCTGATTTAGAAAAGACAAATTTCTTCTAGTGTGTTTCTCTTCCTCTGGTGGCCTGATTCACTAAGAAACTGAAGCAATTCAGCATCAGATTTCCTGTCTAGAGTTCAGCAGCGAGAAAACTCTTCCCTGTGGGGGAATCTGGAAGGCAGTGGAGTGGGAAGGACACCGTTTCTATCACTCTAAGAAATTTACCATCGCTCAAGAACAACAGGACACCTTCCCCCATAGACTTCAAAGAGGCTAAATCATGCCAGTAGGTAAGAGGGGACTGAATCTGCGGGCAAGCTCCAGGACTGGTGAGAGCCTTGCGAGAACGAACCGCGTGTCTTGATGAACACAGACTACTTACCAGCCCATTTCTCTCACAGCCTTAAAAACAAGGTCGGTTGAATTAATTGTTGGACTCCCTGGGTATTTCTAGATCCTGGATGACTAAGTCGATCAAAAAAGAGAGGTCTCTCTCAGTCTGGCTGGGGAGTTGACCTGGATACCCTCTAGGCTTCCCTATAACTTCTGAGATCTGCACCAGATGTTTTACACGCAGACAGAGTGCAATGCGGAGCTACACCAGTCTACACCGTGTGAGGAAAGAGTTGTATGTCTCTACTCTCGAGGCAGGCCCATGGAATCAAGCCTGTTCCCTGTCTACACTGCATGTTTAGTCTTTGCACCCTTTAGTCTAATGTCTACAGCTTTCTTAACCCCCCTCCCCCGGATATGCAATGCTGGTCACACACATTCCAAGGGTCACTTGGGAAATCCTTTGTTCTTAGTCTTGCCCCTACACTTGCTTTTCCTTGCAAGAGTCTTTCTCTTCTGAAGTTGGAAACATCTTATCAGTCCCTAACCCAGATATACACCACATCTGCCTGGCTATAGAATTAACTAGGGTGTGAGATCTCCTGATGTTCAATTAACCCAATCTATTTCATGGTCGTATTTGTAATTCACTTTCGGTACCAGGCACCTAGTAGGTATTTGTTTAATAAGTAAATGTTTTGGAAATTGAGATGAATATGACACCTGGGAGCTGAAGCAGTCTTCTGCTCCAATTCTTCACCGAATGTAGGGTATCAAGACACAATCCCGTCTCCCTGGACTCCAGGACCATGCCTCCTAGCCTCCTTTCTTATTCCGTTTAAACCCCCTTGGCTCAGGTTGCCTGTCTTCCCAGCCCCACCCAAGCATCTCCTACTTAACCTAGTTACTTTGGAAGAAGAATTAGGTAAGCAGCTTAGGGACTAACGATCTTCTTGTTCTCCCAAAGGAAAGCTTGACTGAATATTTCCCTAGACATAGAGGAGAATTCTGAACTTGAAATCTTTTGACAACTCCAAAGAACACAAGGTAAGAGAAAACAGATTCTTCTTTCTTGACAAGCCCCCAGTTCCAGGGCACTAACTTTAGACCCACCCTTAGAGTTGTCTTTGCCATTCCCTTGCCTGTACCCTTACACGGATGTTGAGAACTATCTTTCCTAAGAATAGCATCCTCAACTTGCAACTACCAATGGTCTCCAGAAGCGTCACAGATGGAGCACATGCATACCCTCAAACCCTACTCTCCAGGGTTACTGAGAGGACTGAATAATATGGGCAATA
This sequence comes from Arvicola amphibius, assembly GCF_903992535.2. Classification (NCBI taxonomy): domain Eukaryota; kingdom Metazoa; phylum Chordata; class Mammalia; order Rodentia; family Cricetidae; genus Arvicola; species Arvicola amphibius. Next base: position 25,466,054 of record NC_052064.1, read on the forward strand.
AACCAAAGCCAACTGCTTAGGGCATGCGAAGGAGAAAGCTTAAGAAATTGTGCCCCTGACCCTGTGCCCTGTAAAGTCAAATTCTTCTCTTCCTCTGTGAGCTGATAGCCTAATAAAATGTGTATTCCTTTCTCCCCTCCTTAAAGAAGCTTTACGTCCATTGATTGCCAGTGAAATTGTCTTATATAATTCTACCTACAACTGATCTGCTGCTTTCCCTGTAACAGCACAGGAATTAGAAATGCTATGTGATACTCTGTATTCTCTCCCGTTGTGTCTGTGTGGTCTACTTGAGTGTCAGGACTTAGCGGACAAGGTCATTTTTCCACCCTAAAGTGCTCATTGAGGATTTAGTACTAACATACAAAAATTAGACAATAAGAGCTTATTGGCTCAACAATGGAAGGAAATACTGAAAGGTAAAAATTGTAATTCCTTACTGGAGTGACTCTAAGCTTTCCCAGAATTGTTTATTACTGTTCCTGAGTACTAATTTAAATTGTGGAAAACAAGGTAAGAGAGACCATTCATAAAGTTGCTGGCATTGTGATGTATCTTTAATCTTTGGCTGCGAAACAACATCCCAGTCAAAACCAGTGGTATAATAGAATATCATCTATTATCATAGCAAGTTGCTGGGGCTCAAATCACTCACCATGGCAGTCTCTTGTCATCTTGCCATGCCCAGGTTCCCCGCTACTGTGTGTGACACAAGCTAATTTACATGTTTTCTGTACAGAGGAAAATCAAAGAAGTCTGATCATTGTTGTAGGAATATCAGGAGTAGTTCCAAATTGATGTACCATGTTTGCCTGTTGCATCCATATGCACAGGAGATGGGGGAATTTGCATATTAATCCGTTACAGTTTTAATCATTCTTGAAAGTGCCCATTTCCAAAGCTGGGGCGCCACAGGCAGTTAAACAGCTAAATTAGAGATTGCCTAGAACAGGTATGATGGCCCAGGTGTCTTGTTAGTTCTACACGGAATTTTCATGGGCGAAGAAAGACTTCTCTGCCCTGATAAGAGGTTATTCATCTACACTGAAAACTGGCAAGGTATTGCTACTTTCATGGTCTATTCCTGTCACTCAACACACCATGAACTCCAGAGCTATGTGAATGTGTTGGAAATATTCCATCTGGGAGACGGGACTGGCAGCGTCTGTCCTTCACACTCAAGCTGCATGCTCTTTCTGCTCCAGTCCTTTGGATACTGTTGTCAACCCCCTGCTCCCAAGACTCACTCTTAGTAGTATCGCACCTGCTGTAAGGCTTAAGGGCTCTCCGCAGCCAATTCATAGTGGCGCTAGTGGTAGACTCCCTCATGAGTAGCTGCTTAAGGCCTTGATAGCTGTTTAATGGCTTCCATCAAGCACCTCTTCCGGAATGACAGCTACGAAGCCAGCCATGCAGAAGTCCCACGGTAGTGGAGACTACAGAGATTATTAACACAGTACAACAGCTACCAAAACAGTTAAGGTTTTCCAAGCCCAACTTCAAACCAAACTTACTAAACTTGTAACTGCACGATGGGGGGAAAAACAGTAAAGCATTAGCTCTCTAAAGTGGGGAGGGTGGAGAAGGAGAGGATGGAGAAGAAGATGGAGGGGAGGGGAAGAGGGAGGGAGAGGGAAATTTATTTTCTTTGCTTATTTACAATCAAGCACAGCTTATTCCCACATTTTAAATTAAACTCTTAATAGCTAAGCACAAAGGACAAACACCCGGCAAGTGGACTGGGTGCAGCGGTTCCTGGGGGGGTTTTCACAGAATTCTGCTTTACTCTGTCACTTTATGAGCAAGAAGATTATGGTTTTTCTGAAATGCAATTTATCTGCATGAAAATATTAATTTGGAGGTTATTATTACAGTATTGGATTTCAAAGTAATTCTCCGGCTTGTTAAAACCCATGAAATGCTATGTGCCTTCCATGCCAAAGCATCTACAGTCTGGCAGGGAGCGGTCCAGGGCTATCTGCAGGCTCACATGCCACCTCCTCCAGGAGATACGCGTAGCTACTACTCTTCACAATTTATTTTTTCATGCTTGTTTAAGTCTTCCTAAATGTTTCAAAAAGAGATAGTTTTTTTTTTTCAGTCAGAGACTGAAACAACCCAGAATTTGAACTGAACTTTCAGATTTTTCCATGATGGCAAAGTTGAATTACAAGAAACGGCATTTCAGAAGGTTGATTCACTATTTACCACGCGCGGCAATTCCTGCGGTGATAGCCTCTCATATTTCTAACTGAGTAGGTGTGAACAAAGTAGAAGCAGATCACACTTGACTATATTACTCAGAAACTCATCATTTTCCATTTATATGCAGGGTTCTTTCCTATTACCAAATGACACTTTATATTTACCGAGTGGTATTGAGGTATAAGTGACATATTATTTGAAATGTAGAGAAGAAATCAAGGGTGACGAAAATGATGAACATATTTTTGTTTGTTTGCTTCTCTAAGGGTTGCCATGTTTGTTTTCATTGATTAGAAGTTGGTATTCTAGTGTGCTGGCTTTGGTCACTGTGACCAAAACAAATTTTGGAAAGAGAGGGTTTATTTAATTTTACGTGTTCTACTTCACCATTGAGGGAAGCCAAGGAGCTAGGAAGCAGGGAATGAAGCAAAGACCAGGAGGAATACTGCTTACTGGATTACTCAGCCCCTTCCTTGTCTTACAGAGTTTAGATACCTTAACTAGGGATGGCACTATCTACAGTGGGTTGGTCCCTTTTACATCAATTAATAACCAAGACCTCAAGACATGCCTAGGAGCCAATTCCTGAGCCTTGGTTCCCTCTTCCAAGGCAACTCCATGCTTGTGCTGTATCATCAGATGAAGATAACTCTAGTGGTGGCCTCGGAGTGAGGTGCTAATGGGACCCTATAGTAAACAGACTAACGCCCTTCCAAATCTCCATCTTCTAGCCCTCAGAACGTTAATTAGGTTATCTTACATAGCAAGGGGTATTTTCATATATGGATAAATACGTTGTGATGGAAAGATTATATTTGAATATTTATTTGGACCCTTACACAAGGGGAGGGGCAGAAGATGAACTTAGTAGAAGGTATCATAGCAATGGAGAAAGAGAGGAATAAGGCAATATGAAAAACAGCCACACACGAAAGAATATGAGCTGCCTTTTGAGCTGGAAGCCTCAAAGGGAAAGGTTCTTCCTCAGAACACCAGGAAGGAAGCAGCTCTTAGCATACCTTCAGGAAGCCCTGAAGGATTTCCTTGGGATCTCTGAGGTCTGGAACCTTTGCCAAACCTGTTGTTAGTTAGCCACAGGCTTTGTGGCGTCACGCTACAGGAGCAGCAGCAACCCAGCATAAACTTCTCAGCTGAGACTTCCTTACGGAAGCTTCTCTCATTTTTCTGTCCACCAAAGGGGTGCACAGACGCGCATCTCTGCTCTGGTCTGAAGGCTTACTCCTTGACTAAGGGTCTGTGAGACAGGTGTTCTCTTCGCCATGCCCGTTCCACTCTCCTGTGCTCACACTTTCCTGAGTAAAAATTAGATGGTACACAAGGGTGTGTTTGGTAGATGATAGACTAGGCGGTAAGGAAAATCAAAACGCAAAGGTGGAGGCCAGTGGGTAGTGTTGGTTAAGTCTTTGGGGATGCCATCTGAGCTGATTTAAGAGCTTTAAAATTACATCTTATTTCTACTGTTTATAGCAATGCTAGCGATGGTTGACTATGTTATTATTATGACTTCTTCATGATGAAGAAAGATTCAGTTTGGTACTCTCAAATAGATCTTCCTGTTTCTATATAACATCATACTTTTCATCAGGTCTTAGGAGGCTCGAGTTCTTCATTCCCCAGAAGTAGCTGTCTCTATACAAGCAACTGTTAAAAAAAGTACCACAGGAAGTTGGGTGGTGGTGGCACACACCTTTAATCCCAGCACTTGGGAGGCAGAGGTAGGTGGATCCCTGTGAGTTCAAGGCCAGCCTATGCTATAGAGCAAGTACCAGGGCAGGTTCTAAAGCTACAGAGACACCCTGTCTTGAAAAACAAAAAAAAAAAAAAAAAAAACAAAAAAACAAAACAAAAACAAACCCCCCCCCCCAAAAAAAACAGAAAACAAAACAAAACCTCCACAGGAAATCATTTAGATATATTTTGAAAGATCTCAACACATAAACATTACTACTTCCTTAGCTGAGGCTTCAAAAGAACCCACAGAAGATCAAACCAGAACTTTTCTAGGAAACTGTATTATTCAATGATACATAGACCAGACCCCATTAGATTTCTGCCACTTCTGGATAAACCGTCACGCTTGAATCCCAAGGTGAAACCTGTGGTTTTGCATCTTTTCATTCCTTTTAATCTCCTACATTGTTTTCATATTCATTCTATTAACAGGGAATCACAGCAATTCTCTCTACTCCTATATTTACATATCATGAACTTTGGTCATGTCTGGTTACTTTCTAAAATGCTTGCGTGCATTGTTGGGAAGTACACGAGCCACGGCACGCATAAGCAGGTCAGGGAACAACTTGCTGGAATAAGTTCTCTTTTCTACCCTGAGAATTCCAGGGACTGAGCCCAGGTCATCAAGCTCGGTGGAAGTGCCTTTACTTATCTATTAAACTAACCTACTATCCCACCAGACCACAGGCACTTCCCTTTGAATGTACTTACTGGCTGGAAGAGAGTTTGCTCACTCCATGTTTTCAAATGCATGGGAAGGAGATACCGTGAGAGATTTTACTCGCAGTGATGTTTAGGAGGGCATCTGCTTGGAATGAAAGGCTCAGGTAGCATCGGGACTTAGGACAGATGCAAAGCTCATGGGAGACAGCTTTTCATACGGCTCTTCACGTTCCTTCATTTGAACTCCTGTTTTAGTTGGGGGCACAGACTTCTAACCTATCTGTGTACAGTGCGATACCACTAAGTACCAAGCAAATTCTACTCAACTGGCATTTCAGCTCACTGAAAACAAAGACTTTATCACATAATCCAGGAGGAAAGAAAATTCTCATTTACAGTCTCAGTCTCTGACCCTCCCCTCACCCTTCCCTTACATGCTTGTACGCATGTTATACTTGGTAAGCCTATCTTATATTTTTTTTTGTCTTTAAGCTATTTGTAGCTAAAGGACGGCCTCTGAGTGGAGAGAGAATGAAATACAATTTTCAAATCTGAGGTGCTTCTCCTTAAAGCAGAGAATACCCCATCAAAGGTCACATGTGAAAGTTTACTCAGATTTCATTTGTATTCATTTAAACCTCTTCAAAAGAACCTTGCGATTTTTATGCTTTATTAAGAAAATAGTCCGAAGCATCCTCTCCCCTCCCTCTAGCAACTATTGGACTCATCCTCAGAAATGATTATACATTCTATTTCTGTCTTGATTTGCAAAGGCCAAGGCAATCAATAATAACTGTAAAATAATGCAGAACAATTAGTTTTTCTTGCATGCCATAATTTGTGTTGACATCACTTGGCATTAGGTGATGCGTACATCACAGACAGGCAAATTAGTCTGCTGATAATTAAGTTTCAGACTTGCCACTATCATTTCAGGAGCTTTTGCTGCCAGCAAAGGATGTTTGAAAATATTGCATTCCATCATTCTACTACCTAAGGAAAGAAATGTATTTTTTTTCCTAGAACCCTGTGACTTTTCAAATATCAATTCCTTAAGAAAATAAAATGAGTGAGTATATTTGAGGTTTGTTGCAGCCCTGCTCTCGTGTGTATCAAAAGTGAGACTGTGATTATCTTCACAGCTTCACATGGCCTTGATGAAAACACTTGTATAAGACCGAGTTCTCACATATATGCAAGTACAATATTTGATTTTAAAAAACTGAATTTAGGGGGCTGGAGAGATGGCTCAGTGGTTAAGAGCACTGAATGCCCTTCCAGCAGACCCGGGTTCAATTCTCAGCACCCACATGGCAGCTCACAACTGTCTGGAGATCCAGTTGCAGGGGATCTGACACCTTCACACCAATGCACATAAAATAAAGTTAAAACAACAACAACAACAACAACAACAACAAAACAAACATGACTTTAGATGCCAGGGCTGCAGTTAACTCAAATGCACACACTTGTTTCTAGCCACTGATGATCGGGCATGTTCGAGCTTTTTCTTCATCCTTTATTTCTCTACATTGGTTTGCTATTTTGGTCCTTGCTCTCCTTTCTACGGTCCTTTTGCTATAGGATTCTGAGTCCACAGCCAGCTCCTCCTGCTTGTGCACAGGAGAGTACTGTTTTGGTTAATTTCCCTTGATTCAACACCAGTGTGAGTTGCAAGGCAATTTAGAGGAGAGGAAATAGTGGGAAACAGAGAGGCGCATGCTTTTGAAGTGTGGCTTGGGTTCTGTCAAAGTTAACATCAAACTCTTAGATAAAGAAGATTGATTTTATGCCTCTGTTCTTTCGGTTTGGAACTTGATGCTCATTTTAGTAGGAAACCCAAAATTGTGAAGATCTTTTATGTTTTCAGCCACAGTTTAAGGAGGAATGGAATTCAGGTTCATTTACTGCCATATTTATTCTCGGAGATAGTGCAGGATTTTGTACTCGTGTCCCAGTCATGTTTCCGTGAATTCCATGGATGAAAGCAACTTGCAGAAGGAAGGGTTTATTTGAGCCTATAGTTCCAGAGGTCTCCGTCCATCACAGCAGTGCAGCGCTGGGGAAGGCAGGCATGAACACTGGACCAGCTAGCTGAGAACTCACATTTCAAACCACAATTTAGAGCACTGAGTACGAACTGGGCATAGCCCAAATTTCTGAACCTCAAAGCTCTTTCCCTGTGACCTATACCTCCTAAACATACCCAGACAGTCCCCCCCCCCCAACTGGAAATCAATAATGGGACATTTCAGTTGGTTTTATTTATTTTTTTTAAACTTTGGAGGGCTTTCCACCCAGCTCCCAAATAAATATATTGAGACTTACTATTACTTATAAAATGTCTGGGCTCTACTTGCTTCTAGCCAGATTTTCTTAAATTATCCCATCTATCTTTTGCCTCTGGGCTTTTACCTTTCCCTATTTCTATAAATCTTTTCTTTCTTTCTTATTCCATGTGTGGCTGGCTGGACCCCAGTATCTTCCTCTCCTCCTTTTCTCACTCCTCCCCTCTTCTCTTTTTCTCCTTCTCTTTATTCTTTCTGCTTGGCAGTCCTGCCTATCCTTTTCCTTCTGCATTGCTATTGGCTCTTCAGCTAATAAATTTGTCCAATCATGTGTTTTAGGCATGCAAAGTTATACAACTTCACAGAGTTAAAAAAATGCAATATAAAAGAATACCATCTTTGCATAATTATGCAAATGTTCTACAGCAGAAATACAACCTTTGCATCCTTAAACAAGTGTCCCACAGCATAAAGAAAGAAATATAACACATCTTCAACTAATACCCTACAACAGAATATCTCATTCAAACCATCATAACGTGAAAAAAAAAGAAAACCAAAGCTATTCACGCTAGAATCCATCTGTCCACCAGCTGCTTTTCTTTGGAAGCTCCTCAGTGAGCTATCTTGTATACAAGGCACAGTAGGGAAGACTTATTTTCTGAAATAAATGTCATGGAATTTGAGGGATAGTGTGGTTTTCTCTCCTGTAAACAAATTCTAATTATATGCTTTTAAATGATAAATAAGAGGACATACTATGCTAATTTAAATTTTAAGAGTGTTTATTGGGGAATTGAAGACAGCTCAGTTGGGAGCCGGGTTGATGAGCAAGCATGAGGACTCGTGTCCAGTCTCTCCAGAGCTCACATGAGAAAGCCAGTAATGACAGTGTGCTTTGGCTGTGTGTGTAATGCCACTACTAGGGATGCAGAACACACACAAAAAACTTTCATTGAGATACTAGCTTATTAAGTTGTAGGGAAACATAAGAAACATAGAATTTCCCGGCAGTAAATAAATGTAGAAAAATTGATTGAAACAACAAAAAAGATAAGAAAACATGATGTAAAAGTTCTGCCACTAGTTTACTTTGGAGTCAAAGAAAAATTGGCTTCCCCCCATGGTGCTCAGTGTAGACTAGTGGGTGGCAAATACCCAAACTGTTGGACTTATTTAAAACCCCTAGCTAATTCTTGAAAACCTTCAACAGTTTACTTTGAATGTTACACACATGAGAAATAAGAAAATAATGTTTAGAAGCCACAGTGAACAAATACAGTGCGCATATGATAAACATTCTTCATAGTTTGGAGATAAGCTGGCATTTAAGATGAGGGTATGGTGAAGTCAGGTGACTAATTTAAACTGCTCTCAGAACATTTGTGGCGGACTTGTCTCCTGTTGGAATGCTGCAAGATGTGGCAGGTTTTCCCAATGAGAAGTAATGCTCATGGGAGCTGGAGCTGCTACCCAACAGCATGCGTAGCGGCAATGAGATGGAATTAGGGCTTCTCGTCCACATCTTGGAAAGAAGCTGTGCCTACTAATCTTCATTCCTCTTTAGAATGGGTCTGGGTCTCCTAGTCATGACATAATGACTTCACTAAATTTTAATTCACTATGCATCATGCCAAAGGACAGCCGAAGGCTTTCACTGAAGGTTTTCAACTGATGCTAATGTTGTTTTCTACATAGAGCTGATGAATTAATAGCAAACAAGACGAATGTGACTGTTTCTATTAGGTAAAACATTAATGGTTTAAGGAGCACAATTAAAATAAATGAATAAAATAAATATTAAAATAAATATCTATTTATTTTTTAAAAAAGAGTTTATTGGAGGTGGTGCCAACCATTTAAAAATGGACACTCAAGTAAGAGAACACTCATTGCAGGGCTGAATCCTTACAGATTAACCTTGCACATTTACAAACTAAATTCTATTTTTCAAAATGAACTTTATGTTTTCAAAATCCTATGAGGAAAAACTATTTTTAATTTAGATATCTACTTAAGTCCGGGTTCTTATACAGGTATTCTCAAAGATAAATGTTCTTCTGTGTTCAGTTTTAGAGTTATGTCAGCTAGAATATTTGACAAGGAGTGGGATTAGCAGATGTGTGTGTACACTGGATTTTGCAAATACACTGGTAGCACCAAGAAATCCATTTTAGGAAGAACTTAAGGGAATCATGTTGGACAGGTATTTATTAGAATGGTTTTTATAAATGCATCTGGGCATTTATTGCCTGAGAAGTCCATCCATTTATTCTTCCTAAGCACCACAGTGTGCATATCATGTTGTGCAAAGGTTTGTGAATGCAGAGATCTTTCAACGGAATTAGGTAGATTTCCTTGTAATTCCAGTTTGTTTGTTTCCTAACTCATGTGTCACCTCATCCTTTCTGCTCAGTCCAAACTTAGGAAAAGCGTGGCATCTCTAATAATGTCTCTTTTCAGAACTGCTAGCAAGGAACCGCCAGATCGTTAAGGCAATGGTTGACCCAAACATTTCAAATAAATTTTAAGGTGCAACAGATGTCTCCCATTGGCCTAGTGTAGAATTTCCTTTCAGAGAGATCATCATTCAACTGCTCATTTTTAATCTCCTAAAGGAGTCAATCTTAATCACAATTTTAAGTACTATCTTTGGGATTTTGTAATGTAACAGAAGAAATAACATGACTGGTCATCATTTCTTAGTGATGTACTTCTAAATGTGAATTGGTCATCACTGTTTTATTTTATTCTTTGAGAATTTTACACATTTATGCAATAAAATATGATTATATCCACTTCTTATTGGCTCCTTCTAACCCCCCCCCCCAAAATCTACTTTCACACATCTTCCTTCTAACTTCATGTCTCCTTCATTATAATAACCCATTAATTACATAAATGTAATTAATGCTGCAACTATGTATGCTTTTATGGGGCATTCCATGGGAGCATGGGCAACCTACCAATGACCACACATCCAAAGAAGAAAGAATCTCTCTATCATAGTAATTATTCGCTGCCAATTGTTCTTATAGAGCAATCCATGTGTAGACATAACTGGTAAGTGCTGGAAATAAGTGACTATGAGCCCTTAGCCCTAAATGGGCCATTGCTGACATTTCAAAGTGATTTTCCTTTGTTCCTTTGCCCCTTTTTCTTTCTTTACTTCCTCCTCTCTATTCTTGAGTTTGTCCTGTATAAATCTGTCATTGAAGAAAGCACATTTTGGGGCCGGAGAGATGATTCAACAGTTAAGACCACTGGTTGCTCTTCCAGAGGTTCTGAGTTGAATTCCCAGCAACCACATGGTGGCTCACAACCATCTATTATGGGACCCAATGACCTTTTTTGTAGTACACACATAAATGTAAACAGAGCACTCATATGCATAAAACATATAAATAACTAAATCTTAGAAGAAGGAGGAAGAGGAGGAGGAGGAGGAGAAAGAGAAGGAGAAGAAGAAGAAGAAGAAGAAGAAGAAGAAGAAGAAGAAGAAGAAGAAGAAGAAGAAGAAGAAGAAGAAGAAGAAGAAGGCATAGCTAGACTTCAGGTTGGCCTAAATTTATTTCTAAAGTAACTGAAGGAAGTGATTGACCATTGAATTTTAAGTATAATACACATAATTGTGCATATCTATTGATCCAAAATGTAAGAAGTCATAACAGCACTCTATTTAATAAATTCTGAAAGAAAGTAGAAAATAAAGGTCAAGTGCTTGGCCAATAACAGCCATATTCTCCATGATTAGTGAAAACTTAAGAACATGCATTCCTTGACATTGTCTCCCACCAGCTACATTGTCAGTTTGGAAATAATTCAGACAATAACTCACCTGAACAATCCAAAAAATACTTTAAATACAAAATACACTTGAATAGAGACATTTAAATCTCCTTAAACATAAGTAAATCTACTCAATGGAAGGTATCTTTTGTATTTTAAACAAAGTTTATGCAAATCTATGCTTGCAATATAATATATATATATATATAATGCTTAAGGCTATTATGAACTTCTGAAACAATAATATCAAACTTGAATTAAAGTGCCAGCTTGTTTGTCCTTTCCAGTGCACTTCCCAACAAAACTATCTCAGTCCATTGGACTGGAATTTTCACTTTACTACGTTAAATTTTCTTTTTTGTTGTTTAGTTTTGAAGTATTAGGTCAATATAAAAATCCGTTCTCAACGTAACTAATTTGACGTTCAAAATGAAAACAATGTATGCAAAAAGTTCTTAACGTCTGGCAAAGCAACAGCTAAAACAGGATTATGTGTTGGGAGATGGGAACAAGATTGTGGGTTTTCCTAGAAATATTTGCCCACCAGAGTAATCTTAGGGAGAGGGGTGAACCAAGGAAGCCTTTGTTTTCCAGTTTATTGCACAGTAGAGCAGCTGACTGATAGGTGGAGAGTGTCTACTGCTCTCCTTTCCAGTGGAAGCCGAAAGTAAAGTTTGCTACTAAATAAAAATTAGGTAAATTGGCAGATTAATAAACTTGCGATTTCCAAAGATATTCTTACTGGAGAAATGGCATTTCTGAGAAGGACAGAATAATCTATGGTGGATTTTCTGCCAGATAACCATCAGAATTCAGTATGTTTTTGAGTGTATAGTATATACTTTTGTTTAATACATCAAGAAAAAAATTATTGAGTTCTATTCAGTGTAATTATTTAAAAAAATCCTCAAATTTCCAAGCCTTTCAGTTATAAAAACTAAGAATAAACATAAATTTGTTTAAAACTTGTGTGGAAAGAATGTTACTATTGTTGCTGGTTTGGTTTGGGGTCTTGTTTTCACAGGAGGGTGTTTTTATTAAAAAAAAATTCCCAATAATGCCAGATTTTAAATACTGTCTTAGCAGAGAGTATTCTGCAAAGACAATCAGGTACCCACCATCTGGCATTGACAATGATCCCAGAGGAATCACCACAAATAGGTACCTTTCTTTGTATTCTGGTTCCTATTTTCCAATTTTTACTATTGCAGTCTTTCCAGTGAACAAAATGTATCTGTTCTTCTTGCTACGAATAAGAACTAATGCCTCGAATAAGATTCAAATGCAATTCAGTAGCCAACAAATACATGTTTATGCGTTTTTCTGTTTGCTTTGACATACTGTCAGGTTTCCCTGCTTAGGAGTAAGTCTATGAACTATAAATTAATCCGTTAAGAAGCTTAGGGGGCTGGAACTGTAGCCACGTGTCAGAACTAGTAGGGCGCTGGGTATATGGATATAGTTCTAGCAACACACACACAACCTCTTTCAAAATCAATGGCGTTTGCAGGCAAAGAAAGAGAGAAAGGAGGGAGGGTGACAGGGGAGAGGGAGGGAGAGAGCAAGAGAGAGTTAAAGAGCTATAGACAGGGGGTAGAGGGAGAGCTATAGCAGAGGAGGAAAGAGGAAGAGGGAGAGAGGGGAGGGAGGGAACAGAGAGGCAGAAAAATGAGAGAGAGAGAGAGAGAGAGAGAGAGAGAGAGAGAGAGAGAGAGAGAGAGAGAGAGAGAGAGAGAGAGAGACTGCTTGGGGCATCGGCAACTCTGTCAGCTTTCAGACTTACTTCATACTCTGACCACACATTTCTTGTAAGTTTCTTATTGCTGTTGTGTTTCGTGTTTTTTTTTTCTAATTACTCAATGGCGTGTTTTTCTAAACTTCTACACACAGACCAAAATGAAATCCCTTCTTCACAACTGTGCAGGAATAACTTAAATTATCTGTTATCTGGTCGGTCCAGATGGCGCATCCACAAAACTACAGTTGGCTTTAGTAATTTGAAGAACTCCACAGGATGAGTTGGCAGCAGGTTTTTAGGCTGTTCTCCTGCCCACTTCTCAGCATGGTACGTGGCTCTGCATTCTCCTCCTCCTTCTCCTCTTATGCCGCTACTCAATCCATGGAGACACTAAAAGCGCATGGGCACGGATGCTCACTTTAAGTTCAACTGTTACTAACTTCTGTAGGGAGATCTGACTCATGGAATTATTCAGCTCTAAGACTTTGTGTCCCCCCCCCCAAATGCTCCATGACTTGATCAAGATTGTATCACAGAGCAATCTTGGTGAAGAACTGAGGGTCTTACCTCCATTCTTATGTGGCCTTGGGACATGAGAATGAAGAATGCTCTTTACCAAAAGAGTAGTGACAGAAAATTTAGATTCGGGTGTTTCTGACAAATCACAGACGACACATTCAATGGAAAAATGTGGACAGCTTTCAGTGTTTCAAGCTTCTTTTACATGTTTTGCTTAGGAGTATGGCAAATGCATACGTCAATCTGTTTCATGGTCAAAAACATTATTGAAAAATGCACATGGTAAGAAGAAATGTTAGCCTAATAATGCACTGTGATGCATTGTGAACTTGTCCATGTTTTATTATTAAAGTTAGCAATTACCTTAAAATAGCCATAAAAGTAAGTTGAAAACTCAGCAAGTCTCTTCACATTTTGTATCAGGAAAGCAAGTTTATCCAACTTAACTCAAAATTACTTAAATTAAGCAAATATACATGTACCTACAGAGAAAGGTTATCGTTGAAGTGCACACTGTATTCCAAAGACTCCCTTGATTGGCTTGGAGGCGTGCAAACTGGTCTTACACGTGCCGCTGATTCTGAACTGTGCCCTTCTGGAAACTTCTGTTCAAAGAGACTTGGCTTGTTCACAGCTTGCGGAGGCGTAGGTTCATTTGTGGAAGTGCGGTGCATGGACAGGTGAGCGTGTCTGGTGAGAGCTCTGCTCACTTGTGTAAAGGGTCGTAGTGACGAGAGACTAATTAGAATGCACTCCTCAGCTCTTTTCTGCATGAGCTGTTTGGAAGAGGGTCTCTCACAGCACCCAGAACTTGCCCTTCCAACTGGACTGACTCTCCCCATGCTCCCAGGACTCACCTGTCTCTATCCCCTCATGCTGTCAGACACAAGTGGCACACACCAGACTGTTTACACAGATGCCGTAACTGATAAAGCTACGTTCTCTCCAATTCAAAGGACGTGTCACTACATGCTCTCCTTCTGAGTTTATAACACATCGGCAGAAGCTTATTTTTGTTCCTTCGTTAGCGGAGGAAACAGTTGCTTGTGGATGGGAGAGGAATTTTACCAGCTTTGTCTTTATCCTTCCCTTAATATAGAACGAATTCAGAATAATATCATGTTGTGTCTTATGAAGCACAGTGCTTTGCAAATGGATTTCTATATTATAGTGTAATCCATAGAATAACAGTGCGCCATGAAAGAAAGGCTGCGGGATAATTTCTGAAGATTTTTCTTCCTTTACATTAGCAGCCTATTTTCTAAAGCAGTCAATTAAGACAGGTTTATTTAGTTCCTTGGTTTGCGCGCTAAACCTCAAAGAGGCCACCATGGCCAGTATTTATTTTACTGTTTGCTCAGTTGTATGCATGACATTGCCAAATAGAAATATGTAAAAGGGATATTAAAGAATGTGTAATTGAAAATGAAGGAGAAACCAATAAACACGAACACCTCTTGGGTGGGAAAACTGGGCTGAGCAGATCAACCTAGGTTTTAACACAATAAGGTCCTGTTAAGTCCTACAGGCTTAGGACCTCCTCTGCTGTGACTGAACTTCTCTCCTGAGTTATATTCTCCAGGGAAGCTCCTCTCAAAACTTATGCCTCCGATGCCTGGGAAATTCATTCTTTGTGTTCTCAAGACAAAGGGCCTGGAAGTCACTGGCCTGATAGGGGACCTTGGCGACTGCTGATTGTCTTTTCATGGTAGCTTCTTGAGTTGAGAAATCCTCCACTGTACCCAAAGACCCAAGCTTTACCCCCTATCCAGTAGTACATTGTGGAGCACATATACCAGCTAAGTAAATGTGATATAGTTTAGTTTCAGGAAGATTGGTTACAAATTTAGAAGGATTTGGAATATTATGCAATGATAAGAATGTATGAAGATTTATGAAGACCAATATGAACAAATTATTGAAGTTGATATACTGTTAACATGTCCCATATGTTGTGGGAAGAAAGTCAGTTAAAGCCTTTGCTTGACTCCTTTTCAGCTTTTAGCTAACCACAGTGGAGTAGAATAAGTTCAGGAGCGGAGGTCATGCTTACAGACCTGCACACCAGTCCTGCATTTATCTACATCACATTTTCCTCAAAATGAAAGTTAAACATCCTCACCACAGTTAGAGGATATATCCAACTCCAAGCCCATTTTCCACACATTTCTTCATTTTCAGTTCTCATGGTACAACCACAGCTAAACTAGCCTCATAATTTCTTGAACAGGACCGTTATCCTCCACATACTTAGCATGTCCTGCTTACAGGCACTTCTACAATTCCCTGTTCCTCTCTCCCTTACCACACAAAGTCCACATAGCTTCTTTTAAGCAAAGCCCTTTTCTATAAAGACTTTTTATGGACTATCCTATTGACAACTGCAGCTTCTCATTTAGTCTCAGAAGAAGTGCATATACACAGACACACTCATACATACATACATACATACATACATGCATACATACATGCTATGGTGAAATATTGAAGCTGTATTGAGCTGAACTTTCCTCTTAACTTTCAGTAGCTTCTTGACCTTACAGATGGACTTAACGGCCTTTTACTAATTTAGACTCAGAGCCTAGTGGAAATACTCAAAAATGGAATTTCACTCTCTTATTAATGGTTCTTACTATACTATAATTAAGGTTCTTATTGAATGTGTTTTCTCTCGACCTAATTTAATTCCTAAAATTTCTAGTGGCTGTCCCTAGACATGAGGGAGATCATTTGTTCCTCACATCCTAATGTGCTAGAGTTGTGTTTTCTCCACTTTCCCTTTTGTATGACACCGATATGTCCCTCCACCAGGGAAAAGGTGTTAGATTCCTCCCATATATTTCACAAATTTGCTTAGATCTTAGCCTGTGCATGAATTTTCACATTTACAATCACCTTCAGACATCTGTCTCCATTTGGTTTTCTTCAGAATAACAGTTGTTTGTCTTGGTTCCAGGAGGTCACAGATCTAACGTTTTTATATTGTCTGGTACTTTAAACAATTACACATGAACAAAACTCAGTATATAATGCTTTTCTAATTTTATTTCCTCTTTCATTCTTTTGTTTTTTACTCTTTTTTTCATTCCTTTGTTTTATTTTGTTTTGTTTTTGAGACAGAGTTTCTCTGTGTAGCCTTGGATGTTTTTGAACTCTCTTTGTTGACCAGGCTGGCCTCAAACTCAGAGACTATAATATAATTGCATCATTTTCCTTCCCCTCTCTCCCTGTTATACCTTCTGTACACTTCTTGTTCTCTTTCAAATTTATGACCTCTTTTTTCATTAATTGCTGTTACATATAGACATGTATACATATACATATATATTTATACACACAAATATGAAACACACATATATATTCCTTAATACATGCATATATATATTTATATGCTGCTCACTGTATACACTATTTCTTATATGTGCATGCAGGTATCTACTTAGAGACACAAAAACTTTTATGAAGATCATTTTCCCTTTCATCTCTATAGTTAAAACCTAGCAGAATATTATACAAATCATAAAACTTTTAGCTATTCAGTCAAGGAGCCAAGCTAATAGCATTTAGAATTTGATGCCAGAGAATTAAAGTAGTGGTAAAGGCCTTCATAGAATGTAGAGAAATTTCTGTTGTAGCCTTGAGGTAAGAACATGCTTAGCGTGTTGTAAGAGATGACAGAAGGAAAAAGAAAAAGAAAAAAAGAGGAAGATAAAATAGGAGAAATAGTAGGAGTTTAGATCACTATGCATCTAGGTTGCGTATGATAAAACACGTTTGGCTCTTACTCCAAGTGAGATGGAAAGCCATTGGCTGTCTTAAAAGCCTTCTACGTTCTAGCTTCTGTTCACACAGTCGTGTTTTGGAAAACAATGGCAGAAGCTCGGTGAAATACCAGAAGACAGCTTTCATCTGGGAGAAGAGGCAAAAAGAGACAGAGCTATACAGTGATTGGCCAGTTTGGTAGGAATGTACTGGCTATAACTTAGAGGTACCTTCTGAAAGAATTTCTTGATGGATCTGAGAGAACTAAGTTAATAACGATTCTGAAGTCTTCTGCATGAACAACTGGAAAATGCTTTTAGACTCAGAAATGGGAGCATACGGTGGGCCAATTTGGAAGGAAAACAGAGTAATTGCCAATTAGGTTATGGTTTCTTTGAGTGAATGCAGAACATACCTTTGTGAGATTTTCATTTAACGTCGAAAGATGTAGGTCAAATATTTATAGCCTTGAAAACTCATTACAATATGTACTCTGGCCTAGTCATCTAACTTCTATCTCAATATACAAAACTATTAAAATAGTAATTAAAAAACAGAACGTGTTTATTGGCAAACATTTTAATGCAAAAACTTGACAATTTAAAACCTCATCTCATCTTGTAGTCATCTTGGATAATTTAAGTGGATGAATTAAATATAACATAAATTATTCAACTGTAAATGATTTAAAAGCCAGTAGCACATCTATTTCATCGCTGTTCCCCTTAGAGGATTTTGTTAGAATTCAGCCATTCTACAATTAGTTATCAGAATTTTCTGGTCAGTACATTCAGCTCCTGTCATATTAAAATATCTGAATTCAACATCTACTCTACATGTAGTGTATTGGACCTTTCAAGTCTTGATGGTTTAATTCTGTATTTATATGATGAAAGGTGGTACTTTCCTTTGTACCCGCCTCATTTCTTTAAGTCAGGTAGAGGTAAAAATGTCACCCCAATTATTCTTTCATGTTAACTGAAGACAAGAAAATATGTATGGATATTGTGGAGCAGTTGGATGTCGAAACCTTGCACTTAGGTTTCAATAAGGCTACTTTGAGATTTCACAGCGTGCACCCTTACTGTAATACTTTCAAATTATTAAATTGCAGTCTAATTGATATGCTGATCTCAAGCAATATACTGTTTAACTGACCTGCTACAAAGGACATACTGCCTTCTATATCATCTCACTGTTTATAGATATGCTAGTTATATACGTACATGCATACATATGACAAATATGCCACGAAGTGTTCCAGAAGTATATCATAATTTTTGCATAATCCATTTTATATACTATGTCTTATTTTAAAATGAATATACCACTTTTTGAATATATTTATCATAAAATAAGTCTGCATTTTACTATATTTCACAAAAACTGCAGGCAAATTTAAAAGTAGCCACTATCTTGTTGAAATCTCTTCTTGACAGTTACTGGGAAACTGTATGTGTATTATTGAATAAAAATTTCTTCCATTTTTGGATAGGAGTTAAGGAGATTTTGGCATATATGGGGGAGTTTATTTGGTGGTGGGAGTAAAAGTAGTTTATCCTTGTGAATTTATTAGTTTTGCATTGCTTCATACAATAGTCATAACATGATAATAAGGCAAATATTGACCACAATTCATACATTTCCTGTCCTGAGACACTAATGCTAAGTAGCACTTGGTATTTTCAATATATGTCCATGGTTTACACATTTGTTTTCAACTCTTACTTAATGAAGAGTATATTTTACTGTCTCTAAAATCATCTTCTATAGATTATGTATGGAAATGTGAATGTCAACTCAACTCAAAATGATGGCTTTATTTCAACATTCCCTGTCTATGTGATAATATATGGGTACTCTGAGACGTTTCAAGATGAAAAATATATGACCCCAGAATCCAAGAAGCTCAGATATACAAGAAATACAGCTCATAGAGACTAATGATAATTCCAGAATAATGTAGCTAGTACATCAGTGATGATGGAAGAGCTCACTGTAGCAAGGTGGTGGGGAAGGTTTGCATTTGTAGAATTAGGTAAAGTGTCATGAGGATGCTGTGTTTGACACTGAGATTGGGATGTACAAATGGATGAGCCTATTACAGGTGATGGAGACTCAGGTATTCCCAGTGGGCTGGCATCGGATGTAGACCAGAATGAAGTAGAGATAACAGTATGATCTGTTACATACCCTGAGTGTTTAATAAGTCATAATGAATGTAGGACTGACAAGAATGGAAACAAAGACAAACACTAAAATATAGGGGGCAGCGACCAGGACTTCACTTCCCTCTTGTTTTTCTGGTTATTTTGAGATAGGGCTTCTCTGTCTCAAAATAATGTGTAACCATTTTGCCTGTCCTGAAACTCAGTTCATAGACCAGGCTGACCTCGAACTCACAGAGATTCGCTTGCTTCAGCCTCTCCAGTGTTATAATTAAAAGCATTTGCCACCATTGCCCAGCTTACTAATCTTCTTGTTGGGGGATAAAATGCCATCGGGAAGGGTAAATCATCCTGTTAATGTATGAATCACATACATTCAAATTTGACATAGGAGCAAGTGGTTGTTAATTCATACACAGATGAACTGAGACCTTGATTTTCAATACTTGAGCATAGCATATGGAATCTTGATATTTTGATGTGAGTGGGAAACTTCGGAAATTTCTCCTTTCACTAGAAAAGCAAGGCCATCGAATCTTCCCAGGTCTCATCCAAAATTTCCTTTAAAGGCTCAATCAAGATCTTAAAATGCCCACTTATTTAATTCTACAGTGAGAAAAACAGGTTCTCTGGGGCTGATCTACCCATTTTATACAGCAGCACAGATGACAACACATGTCAACACAGGAACAAGTCTGTTTGTCCATGTGGAAATGGTACACACCCTCACAAGTTGTTCCTACTGTACTCAGAAAAAATAAAGTCCCCAGCACTTGGGAGGCAGACACAGGAGGATCTCTGTGAGTCTGCAGACAGACTGGTCTACAAAGTGAATTCCAGGACAAGTTCCAAAGCTACAAAGAGAAACCTTGTCTCAAAATACATAAATATATAAATAAATAAATACATACATACATAAATACATAAATAAATACATAAACAAATAAATAAATACATACATATATAAGTACATAAATACATAGATAAATAGATAGATAAAGCAAAATAGAAAACCATAGAGTTCATGATAATCTTTCAAACATAATAATTTGTGTGTGTCTTTGCACAGGCTAGAGTGAGTGTATGTGCTTTTAGTGACACATAAGTATTAGATTTTCAATAAAATTTCCTCAGTGCATTAGCAGTGTGGATCAAAGAATTGCAATGCAAAGAGGGAAGTTACATGATATGGGATTCCCCTCTGTATGTTGTGAGTATCATTGGTTAATAAAGGAACTGCTTTGGGTCTATAGCAAGCTATAGGGGAACAGAGCTAGGCTGGGGAAACTAAACTGAATGCTGGGAGAAAGAAGGGCAGAGTCGGAGAAAAGCCATGTAGCTGGCACTGGAGACAGAAGACAGTTGGAATCTTGCCGGTAAGCCACAGCCATGTGACGATACACAGATTACTAGAAATGGGTTAAATTAAGATGTAAGGGTTAGCCAATAAGAATTTAGAACTCATGGGCCAAGCAGTGTTTTAAATAATATAGTTTCTGTGTGGTTATTTTGGTTCTGGGTGGCTGGGACAAACAAGCAGCCTCCTCCTACAGTTATAAAGTCATTTTGTTTACCCTTCACTGCCTCATAAGTCTGCCTCTCTGTCTGCAAAAAGATATAAACCATTTGTCTTCTTCTTTGAACACATAATTTATGTTTAATAATTGCAAGATGACTAACTGTTATAAACTAAGTTTATTACCATTGTTCTAGAGGTGAGGGAAGAAAAGAAACAGGTGGGTGATCTGTCATTCATTATGTGTGACCTACTATGTTCCTAGTTCCAATAGACCTATTTTAAGACCTGACCATTCTCGCAGACAATTAACTCCACTTATTGCCACAGATAGATTGTTAACACATTAAACAGGCTCAAGATAAACATATTTAGTTGTATCAAAACACACACAAACAAGTGGGAACCAGGGACAATTTATTGATAGATTAAGGATAACTAAATGGAAATACATGTTATACCCCTGTGGCTGTTATTGCAACACAAAGCTAAGAAGGACAGAACTGTATTTAAATGTTAATGTGTTGTCATAAAAGTGAATATGGTATTCTCCCAGGCCTTCTATCTAGTCACTACACTCTTATAACTTTGACTTTTAAATTATTTAATAATTTCACTTACTATATTACACCAACTTCTACCTAGAAATTCTAAACTACCTAGCACCAAATCGAAACCCTTTATACCTAGAATAAGTATTGCTGAAGCCAACCCTTGTACATTATAATCATGATGTACAATTGTGGAGGCATCTTAAAAAGTGGCTGTTCTTGGTTAAACAGGATTACCATGATTCAGAATCCCCCCCCCCACACACACACACACACACTTGTGGGCATTAAAAGTGCTCAAAAATATTGCGCGATGATTCAAATCATTTATTGCAACGTTGTTGTCAAGAGCCCAAAGTTAGAAACAGCCCAAATGTCCGTGTGCTTATGGTTGAATAAATGAAGTATGATATATACACATATAGAAGGGGATCATTAACTGTAAGTGTGGTCCAATTCTGACACACGATGAAAGAAAGATAAACAAAGATAAAGCAGTATGCTACCCAAACATAAATGAGCCGCCAAAGGACAAATATTGGGTGATTCTTCCTGGATGAGTTTCTTAGAGTGGGCTCCAGCCTAGACAGGGAGTAGATTAAAGATAACCGAAGAGAATCCATTGCTTCTGATGTCTGGTTTGTATTTAGTATGTTGACAGGTTCTTAGAATAGCAGAGGTGGTGATCGTGTCCTGTTGTGAGTCTAATTAAAACTATCAGATCCTTCACTTGATGTAGCTAATGTGGTTGATGTTACGTTACATATTTATCTTAATAAAAGGGATTAAAACTATGAGAGTCAGTATTTGTGATATATTTTTACTAATGGAAAAAAACCCCAGCATAATTGTACTGTTGATCCACATTCACCCCACTGTAAGCAAAAATCATTGCAAATTTCTTTTCGCTACAGTTGTCTATTGCTGGTGTCACATATCGGGGCCTTTCTGCTCCTTCAAGATGATTTTCTTTTTAGCGCATTGATTCTTGGTGACTTTATTTATAACTACTTGCAACTGTCCTGCGAATGGCTACATTTTTTAATCAACAAACATTTCATTGTTGATGTAGCCAGTCTAAATGAACACTTTCCTTCTAAGATCTCTATTATCAAGGAAGGGGAGGAAAAGCAGACGGTTTCCAGACCAGATCTGAGTGCAAGAACGCCCTATCTGCTGACTCAAGGCAAGCGATGGAGGAATACATACCAGAAAATCTATTAGGGTGGGTGATACAGCAAAGGGAGAAGACTTATAAAAACTGAGTAGAGAAAATCAGAAGAGTAAATGTGTGGGCAACAAAGAAATGTTGCTATCAGAGAGGAAATCAGACCAAGCAAATCATGAAAGCTGAAGAAGATGGAGCAGAACCCGCCTACTCTATTCTACACTCTTTTACTTCAAACTACCTTGCTGCACACATGACACCGGGATTTTTATTTTTGCACATCCGTTCATGTCACTGATTTCTCATTCATCCATGCCTACCACCTCTTAATGTAGATGAATCAGACCTCCAGATGCTTTGCCTACTGTTTGAATATGATGCACCCTTTTCAGGTAGTAATCAGAAAACACGTCATCCACACATGTGATGTGCTTTAATGTGGAGTATTATGAAGTAGCGCTCGGTGTTGCCATTTATTAAATATATTTGTTGATTTCCAAATGTTTAAGGTAAGGTGCTATTAAACATATTACACTGCAGCAAAGGCTAAGAAAAATAGGTATTTTTCTCCTCATCATTGTTTATAATTATGTTACTATAACGCAGAATAGAAGATAGCTTGTATGTTTGAACTTTCCCAATAAGCTACAGTACCATATAAAAAGATGAATATATTTCATATTTTCTTGATTTTGTTATCATCATACATCTCATCATAAAAAGTTAATTTACACAAATGAGTAATAGACCTATGATTCTACAAAGTAAATGGATTTATGGATTATAGAGCAGATATTCGTGTGGGTTATATCTTCATTAAGAGATTAATTTCCTCCTAACAGAAAGATTATTGAATAAATATGGCATTGAATCCTAGTTAATGAATTATCACACTCTTTATGTTATTTTGAATACATTTTTGGTAAATATAATGATCATCTCTAAATTATAAAAGAAAAATTTTTTGAAAATTATGGAAATAATAAAAGGAACATAATGCAAGTTCTCAATTAGTGATTTACTACATGTGGCAAGACACACTAGTAGAAGCTGACTTGACGGCTGTTTACCGCCTGGCCTTCATCGGGCTCTTGCTCTTCCTTTGTATAGCTATAACTTGTGCTGTGGTCCTGGAGTTACTGTCATTACGCTCATACTAACAGAATCCCAGGAAAGTGCAGGCACCTGATAACAGAGCAAAGATGCATGCCCACGTCTTGTCAGCTCAAAGCTTAGCTTCATGTTTTGACATCTGTGACCGAAGCAGACGGGTTTCTATTTAGACTTACTCTTTTTGGCTGAAAATATGTGTGTGTGTGTGATCAGTCTTAACAATACAAAGTTTAACAACAATAAAAACACCAAAGAATGCAGCTGCTCTTCCAATCCTGATGGCACACTCTTGAACAGTACTTTTTTATTTTATTCTGTGGGTAAAACCATGTGCCTTAAGGAGAAGCCATTCTTCAAGGTTTCAGGTTCGGAGCTGGCTCTGGCTAGTGACCTATGGTAGGCTGCTGGGAGGAGCCACAGTCGGTCCTAGGATCCCGAAGGAGAAGGACTAAGCTGACAGCTTATTTCATTGATCAGCAAATTTTTATTTTTGGAAAACTGAAACTACTATGAAATTATTTATTTATTTTATATACCAACCACAGTTTTTCCTTCCTTCCTCTCATCCCTTTCCCTCCCCGACTCCTTTCTCCCCCTGCCTCCACTTAAAAGACCAAGTTTACTGAACGCAGTTTTTGATAAACACTGTTTCCGGCATCCATGGGTCTGTCAGGGCAGAGCTCATCCGATGTTGAAAGCGTCTGTCTAGTAACATAACTCAGATTGTGGCACTAATATATCAAAAGCGTTTTACCACAAAAGCGTTGTACTTTATCATATGGAAGTAAGTTCCAGATATTACGCGTCTTAACAGATGACTGTATACTATTAACTACCTACTTTACCATTATACTATTTATTTTTCAATTATGAAAGTGTATTTAGAGGAAGTAAAACTGAGACGAAAACATTATGCTACAGAGATGATAAGGGGGGGAAGACAAGGATGTTGCAAATTGCTGCTTTTACTCTAAGTTGCTCTGGCAGTCTTAGCCTAAGCAACTGGAGAAGAAGAAAAAAAAAACCTCATCTAAATCAGAAAGTAAAGTCACTCCTGTTCGTGACTGACACAAATTCATGTATCGTTAGAAAGATAACACTAGAACATCTTAAAGCCAATAAATACATCGAGTGAAACAGTGTGGTAAAACAGAAAGATCAACAGAAATAGAATTATTTTCTTATTGTACATTTAGATTTTTACATACCAAAAATGGTGGCTGTGAATAGTGGCATATGCCTTTAATTCCGGCACTCAGAAGGCAGACACAGACAGATCTCTGAGATCTGGCCAGCCTTATCTATATTGAGAGTTCTGGGCCATCCGGAAGTATACAGTGAGAGCTTATTTTAAAAAGGAAAATAGACATTAGGCAAGCAATCCTATTTGTAATGAAGTAAGGAAAACATTGAGGATGAAATTAAGGTGCTGGGAGATTTGTGCATTGAAAACTCTAAAATCATCTGAACTAAAAGAGAAATCAATAAATAATGTACCATGATCATGGTTTGGAAAAAATTAATATTTTTGAAATACTCATACAAGTTTAAAATTATCAGACGAACAAGTTTGTGGCTCTCTTGTGCATAAATGATAGCAAAAGATGTGGTGATATAAATTTGATCACCAGCATACAATATATACACATATGAAATCATCTCATTATATATGTTGAATATAGTAATTTCACTTGTCAAATGAAAATTTCATATTATCTAAAATTATCTCAGGATTAAAAACCCCTATCAAACTTCAAATACAATCTTTCACAAAAATAGGAAAACAACTTTAAAATTCATACAGTACCACGAAAAAAAAAACCCAACTGAATTCTTAAGTCATTCTTAAGAAGAGCAAACTGGAAGTGTCATATTTCATAATTCCAAGTTTTATTTCAAAGCTACAGTCATCAAGATAATGATCTTACTACAAATCAAATAATAAATCAATAGAAATAGAACAGAAAGCCAATGGATAAACATTTAATATACCATCAGTTGGTCTCTGACACAGGTGTCAAGAATGCACATCCTTATCTTAAACATGAAAATCATCTCAACATGGATTAAAGACTTATATAAAGTCTGAAATGATAAAAGTGCCAGAAAAATCTTATGTGATTTTGTTGGCTTGAAGCGGAAGAGGAAAAAAAAAAAAAAAAAAAAACAGGCTACATAGTCTGAAACGTGAAGAATCATCAAGCTGAAAGACAACCTATAGAGTAACAGAAAATGCTTGTGAAGTGTATGCTCTAAAGGGCTAATACGCAAATTATAAAATACAATTTACTTCAAGAACAATAAACGAATAACCTATTTCTGTGGACATAGGGTCTCACTTCCATGACAAACGCATAAGAGAGTCGTGAAAGCTTGTTTGACACAGGACTCACAGAGCAGTGCAAATCCTAACTTCCTCAAGTCAGCCCCGCTTTGATGGGTGGCTACTATTAAGGCCTGAAAAGAAAATAAGTATTACTGAGAAGATGGGGAAAAGAAAACCCTTGTATATTGTTGGAGGGGGTGGAAACTTCTGCAGCTCGTACGGAAATCAGCACGAGTGCTTCCAAAGAAATTAAATGCGGAGCTAGTGTGTATTTCATAATCCCTCTTTGGGGCATTTAATCACCCTGCATCACCTGACACAGTATCTTCCATGCCCACATTTTCTGCACTGTTTCCAAATAGTCAAGATGGGAAGACGGTCCGAGTGACTGCCAACAGATAAATGGATGAAGAAATTGTGTAGGGGTCCCTAATATTTCTCAAGACGTTCGCTGGGAGGCATATTCTTCACACATTTACGAATCAATGTTGACTATGGGAGGGACTGCGTTTCTGAACCATGCGGATTGTGCTATTAATCGCCTGTCATGTGTATGAGCTTTTCAAAACATTTTACACCTGAAATACAAAATGTTTTTACTTATGAATAAGAGTTAATAAGCTGGGAGAAAGTAAAAAGCCCCCTATCTAAGAGGAAATTTGTCTAAGTGAATAACTTCTAAATATTAATAACAATGACACACTATGTTTACACATCATAACCTTAGAGGCAATGACTTTGGATCTCCTTGTTAACTGTCTAAAAAGATGGTGGGATTTTATTAATCAAGTAACTACAAATATTTCCCAAGACAGTAGACTTCAATGCTTATAAAATATCTTTTAGAAATATTTTTCTATAAGAGGACTGCCTTTATCATTGATGTAAGTCAAGAAAAAAATCAATTCCACTTGGAAACTAGAATTTTTAGAGTATTTACCTTCGTGGAATTTGACTTGTAATTGGTGTAAGAATTTGCAAAACTTTTAAGGAAGAGATAAAACACCTGTGACTCAATGGTCATCCAAAACAAAGCAGTTACGGTGATGATTATTAGAGTGTTATTATATTTATTACCTATTATATAATATATTGTTATATGATGTGCCTATATATTGTATAGTTATATTAATATATAATGATATGTAGTAGAGTATAGTTATTAATTTTCCTTTTCTCATTGCCTAACGGCATGATGTTACTAAGTTCACCGCCATGTTTGAGAACTGTGACCCTGTTATCATTTTCAAATGCTACTTTATAATGTGAACACCATTCAATAAAGGTTGTAAGAATGTCTGTAGTCATAGATAGTAATTGATTATTTCAGAACTATTAAAAATATCTGTGCTAGTGTCACAAGAGCTGTACTTACATATAATCATTATAAAGCCATACAACATACTAGGATTTATCAAAGTCTATAATCGATTAAATGATGAACTTAAAAATTACCCACCACCAAGCTGCTGTATACACTAGCTACACTCACAAAATTTTGGCTTGAAAGTTAAAAATACTGGCAATAATAATATCAAATTGGACCAAATGGTAAATAAGGGGAGAAGATAACAATTTAGTTAATAAATACCAGGGTGTCAAATCGAATGTCTGGGGAAAAATAAAAGTGTGTTTAAGTTAAATTTTTGTTTTCTATCAATAAAATAAATTGGAAACACAACTCAATCAGCTGGAAAGAATGCCTTTATTCCATAATGATTTCAATTCCCAAAGTTCCTGAACATCTATCAGGGTCTGCATGGGCTTCTTCCTGAAAGTCTCATCAAGGCGGAAAGAAGGCTTCCAAATAGAAGGCATGAAGATTTTTAGCGTCAAGAGTTCCGTGCACGTGATCAGGCTACATCAGTTGTGTTGGATGCTCTTCAGGTGACTCCTTCAGGCAGCTGCTGGGCTTTCATCTAATTCTCTGGAAACTGTGGTTCTAGCAGACACCCAACCACCGCACCGCGAGCATTTCAGACATAACTACTCCACCGCGAAAGCTTTTAAGAGAAACAAAGTTTTGACACAGAAAATTGCCTCGTGTTTAAGGGATATATACAAGTCACAGGGAAATAGAACGCCTTTCCGTCTCTATTCTGAAGAGCCCTGGGTGTGTGTTCAGCAGCACTGTTACGCCTGGAACACAGTCAGTAAACATCCAAGAGCTACTTGCTGAGATTAATTATGTAAGCTGCTGCAGGAAGAGGAAGCCCATTCAATCCTCCTACACCTGAAAGCAATCTTCAGCTTTTAAAAAATTATAACAATTCACTACCTACAGGAAAATTTCCTGAATGCTGAATGCCTGCTTTCTTATGTGTGTGGATGGATGGATGTGTGTATTATATATGTATATATACTTGATGTATGTATACACACAAGCATATACACATATACACTCATATACACATACGTTAGCTTTGTATAAATCTTATCTGGACCAGAGCTGACCAGATGGGAAATTTTAAAGGTTGTTTTGCATTTTCCTTTCTAAATAACTTCCTACAATCTTGTGTTCTGGTGACTAATTCTAGAAAATAGCTAAAATGCATATTTAAAAAACATGTTGGATTTTTTTGTTATTTTTATGAGTTTTTTAATAAATTATTTAAGCCTATTATATGCTATCATAACTTCTAAATGGCTGACTATGCTTCTCTGTAACCCAGATGTAATAAATACGTTGCCCCATTCTGAATGTCTTATCTATTTTTGCTGGTAGAGCAGAGATTGACGATTTTTTTCTCTTAGGTACAAAACCAAGAAGCAAAAGCAGGAAAATTATGTTATTATGTGATAAGACAAAAAAAATTCCTGCAATGATTTTACTGAAAACAAAATAAATGCAGCTGGCCAGGTACAGGTGTTCCAGTGAACCAACACTTTCCCTACTCTTTAAACAATGAGACCCACTGTCGCGAAGAGAAACAAAGGCCAGTGGAGAATGGAGGTTAAAAGGTTTGCTAAGGTGATTAAAAGGAGTAGCAGGTGACAAGAGAGGCCAATAGGTAACAGGGTGACATTGATTGACATGCACTCTTCTATGTGCATGAAATGTCATGATGAGACTTGTTGTTATGCGTAATTTCAAAAACATTGCAATCCCCAAAACAAATAAACAAAATTCAAGAAACAATGGTAAAAGGACAGAAAAATTTTGTATAACCCAATGTCAGTACAGACATAGAATTTTCTTACTTGAGACTCAAACTCACTGTCCTTGCAATCAAAATTTATTTGTAATAAGATCTTACATATTACACCTTGATATATCTCTTTTTATCAAGATAGGCATGAAAAATGCTAAATATAGGCATAGAGGGACTGGAGAGATGGGTCAGTAGTGGTTAAAAGCACACTGGCTGCTCTTCCAGAGGCCTTGGGTTCAATTCCCAGAATGCACATGTGTCTCCAGTTCCAGAGGATCCGACACCCTCAGACAGACAAACATGCAGACAAAATACCAATGCACATAAAATAAAAAATAAATAAATAAAAATTTAAAAAATATGCATCTGAGTCTAATTGAATACACTTGACATCTGGGAGGAATGCATATAATACTGCCAGACTCGTGGCCTCCTATGAGAAGGAAGAACTCTTTTGCTGAATCATTAACTGGACTTGAAATACCAGGATTGTCTTGCCACTTATTCCCAGTTTCTGAAGATTGCCGCTGGACCACGTTTTGAGTCCAGAAAATACATGGCTGACAAAATTTGTGGGAATGGGAACATTGTTTTTGCCTTGTCTCCAACAGGGCTTAGAGTATGGAATTCAATTAGACATTACTCGTCATTCAAGCAATGCCAGATAGCCTGGAGATGATTTTAGCCTATTTTGTTTTTCCGTATGTGTCCCGGTTGTTTTTATAGTTTTAGATAATTTATAAGAAATACTATCAGCTTTATAGCAACAGCTAAGATCTAAAGTCACCCTGTCTTCAGTCACAGTGGCTGAAGGGTGGACTCCGCCATTTGGGGTTGCTGCCCAGGAGCTTCCGATGCCACTGCTCATTTTGTCTAGTCAGGGACCCGGGCGGTGCGTGCGTTGAGTGAGATGCAGGGATCGCAAATACAGTCCACTCTCCTATAATTTTGGGGCAGATAGGTATGAGCCTCTTATGTTACTTGAACTCTAAGTATCAGCGAAGTAAAAACAGTCCAGTGAGGGATGAGCAGAAGATCCTGATATCAAAAGAAGAAACAGAAGTGACAGAAGCAAAACAGAGAAAAGCAACTGCTTGTCTTTGAAAAGAAATACAAGATTTCAAGATATTCATCCTTTTTTTTTTCTTCTTCATATTTCGGCATTTTAATGCATACATGGCATAAAATTGTGCCCTGGCCTATTTTAGAGTAGAACCTCTCAGGAGTTGTTTCTCTCCCTCAAACGTGGCGTTTCAGGGATGAAACTTGAGTCCTCGGCGTTAGAGGCAAGTGTCCTTACCTGCTAAGTCATCGCTCTGACCCAAGATATTTATTCTTGGTCATTACGTATGCATAGAATTTTCTTAGGAGAATATGGAAAGGGAATTGGGACCAAGACATAACTTTGTATATGGATGATTAGAATTTTTTTTTTTTTTGAGATCATTCTGAGTCAAGACCGAAGCTCTCATCTGACAGTGAATTGGATGCAGTTGGCATTTGCAACTGAGTGGTCACACTTGCAACATTTGGATCTGAGTAGATAAACCTCTTCCTTCAAGAATGGTGGACTTCATAGGAAAAGGTGAGCATGGGGAATATTCCTTGAAAGACTCTTCCCCAGAGCAAGCACTGAGGAGTACATGGGGCTCAGGGATGTTGCTGACAAAAGCATCAGCAAACATTCTACAGATAAATGTACAAATAATGCCAGCTGGTGGGTAATGGGATTAAAGTACACACACACACACACACACACACACACACACACACACACACCACACACACACCACACACACACACACACACACACACACACACACTCTTCCACCCTGACCTTCTGGTTCTCCAAAGAAAAACAAAAACGAAGTTACATATTCTTTCTGCAAAATAAAAAAAGTACTTGTCATCAGGACTTTTCCAACCGGAAATACAGAAGAAAAATGTCTTGGCATCGATAGCTACCCTCCAGTCATTTAAAACTGATGTCAGAGGGATCAGTTGGATTCTGCCAACTCAGAAGCCTTATCGTAGGATTCCTAAATAGTCAGGTGATAAGTTATATGAATCTATTCTTTTAAGAATGTGATAGGCACTTGTGTGTTGGGAGTAGCTTAGTTTCCCCAAAGAGCTGTGGGTTTTTTTTTTTTTTTGAAGGACCTTTTGAATGCAGTGCATGGTGTTACATTCTATAGCTTCTGCGTGATCAATAGGCAGCGAAATAGACACTGTCTCCTGGTGTCACATTTGTTTATAAAGTGACAACTGCCTACGCAGTGTACAATTGATAAACCAGAAGATAACCTTCACGAAAGTGTGCACATAAACATTGCATAGAAATAACTTTATTATTAAGTTTTATGAAAATACCATCACGTACGAGTGGATTGATAAGAACTACGCTTTAGCGTTAGTCAGGCGATATAGAGAAACATCATGATAGCAAAATTGGCAAGTGAGAATTTAAGAGTCGTGTTGCACAAAAAACTAAGGTGTACGTACACTTGGGAGGGGCCGACCAGAACAGGACAGGAAGCCTGGGGTTTGACAGTGGCCATGAAATAAAGCTATTTAATCTCTTTTCTGTGACTATTAAGTCAAATGTATAAGCCACCACGTCACTCCTTTAAGGTCACCCTCAAGAGAAGAGTACGTGTCAACCTCTGTGCAGTTACATGTAGTTCACTCGTGATACACTGCTGGCTGCTGCTCTGCAGTTTCTCTGAAGGGAGGGCCTGCTGTTTGGTGTGCTGGCTGAGCATCATCTGGGACGTTCTGACAGCAGCTGCTGTTCATATTGAGTTATCTCACACTTAACCTCTGATGAGATGTGCTAATTTAATCTTCTTTTATTTGTTTTGGTAATACATTTAAGATTCTAAAGTTAAAAATTGAGGTAATTGTGCCAGATTACATCAACACTTAAAATTAGTGAATCATGGGAGTCAACACACTTGTTAATTTTTGTTTTGTTTTGTTTTGGGTTTTTTTTTTTTTTTTTTGAGACAGGGTTTCTCTGTGTTGCTTTGGAGCCTGTCCTGAAACTAGCTCTTGTAGACCAGGCTGGCCTCGAACTCACAGAGATCTGCCTGCCTCTGCCTCCCGAGTGCTGGGATTGAACGTGTGTGCCACCACCATCCAGCCCACACTTGTTAAATTTTGAGATTAAAATCATGATTTCCAAAGTGAATAGAGAATTGGTTTTTATAGTTCTTTTTCTGCAGTGTTTGGAAATGACTATAATAAGTCCAGATGATCAGTATTAGAGAGATATTTATGAAATGTATCATATCTGATATTAGCAAACTAACAGTTTAAAATTGACCTGGCTATAACACTTATAATGACCCCTATTGTGTCTGAATGTGTTGCAATTTTCCACTAGAAATTATACTCTTCAAATCAATATTGTTGTTTAGAAACTAGTTTGCTGAGTTATTAGGAATCACGAAGACATTTGACCAAGCTGATGGTCAAAAGAATGCTAATCAGCTTTCCTAGGTGGAGAAAGGTGTGTGCTGCCACCTGCTTTATTAATATGGAGATGCTTCATCTGAAGACGGATTTCATTTCAATTCCGCCGAATTATAAGGAATAAGAAAATGCTTGAATTGTCAAATGACTCCTTGCTGTTGTGACATTTTGTTCTTTTATTCCATCATCTCCATTAGTTTGCCAACTGGTGCTGACAGGGGTGCAGAACCACTACAAACTGTGACTTCAGCAGCACTCCGCCTGCCAAGATCGGATCCGCTGCTCCTGGAGGCACCCTTTCCCTCTCTCCTAGCCGAGGCCATGTTGCTGGACCATAAATCTCATCTCAATTTATTCACCTGGCTCTCATCACTTTGACACAAGCATGCTTGAACGCAAGCGTTATGAATCCAAATATGTAGCCTGCAAACCGGAGGGGATTTGAGGGTCAGGACCACAGAGCAGTGTGCGCGCTTTTTGCTACCTATGGCTTCATTTGAGCTGATGTATCTGTCTTTCTCTCTTCTCTCCTGCCTCAGCAGTTATAAACACCATCACCTTTGCTTAACCTGAGCACCGAGCCAAGCTGCTCCCTCCCCGAGGATGTTGTAACGAGGCCCTGGAGCACACCTGACAGAGGGCAGGCTGCAAGGATCCATGCACACAATTCTTATGTGATTCCGGATGCTTGCACATGCTCCCAGACAAATAAAAACTCCCGAGAGCTCTACCTGGATCCCCAAATGGTGGGGAAACTGCCAGGATCTTCAAGATGGATAAGATCAGCTGTCTGGAATTTATGCGACCAACCACAGAAAAAAATAGACTATACACAAACATTTTCATATGACAGCGTACCCAGATAAACAGTCAGAAATTGGGCTTCTCGGGTGATGTCTGACAAATGGAGTTTAAGCATTATAAGGATGGGCAAGGAATTCATACTGATCATAAAGCGAAGGAAAAACACAGACGTGGTCTTCTCCGCTGTCAAGCTGGCCACAATTCCAGGGTGCCTCGTTCTCCAATCTCTGTCCTCACTGCTCCCCCAGCATGTCCCTTCTGGGAGATACCAGCTCCTACACAGAACTATGTACCTTTGCGTGGTGCTTCCCTTACTAACATCCCAAAGGAGGTGTGTTCTCCACTGCGAGCCAGTACTCTCTAATCTCTGAAAAATCTGTAATGACCAAACATCTCATCATTTATTGGGGACAATCTCCTGTCGCCTATCCTGGCTCGAATGACAGCCATCAGTCACCACTTTTGATAGGAAATTACTAGTTTATTGAGATTTCTTATAGGGAGAATGGCGGGAGGCTCAAGCGCAGGTACATCACCAGGAGGACCCACCCTAGAACGAGGGATAACCCAGTAACAGACCCCTTCACGAAGCCCCAGACCCTAGCTGCAGGCAGCTCGGCACTCTCCTCGCGCCAGCAATTTGAGTGGTTATGTAACCTGCGTGGGCCCTCTGGATGCTGTGGATTCTGAGTTCCTGAGCCTTCCAGGGTGGAGGGCTTGCCATTGCAAAGAAACGTCTGCAGAGCAACAGGATAGTCTGCTCACCCCTTCTATGACCCTAGAAGGCTTTTGTAGGATGCACTTGTAGCTTATTTTCCTTGTACATGGTGCTCTCGGACTAGGAGTAAGCACCCGTGTATCTGCCTTCACTAGTTTCCCTCTGCGTCTTAGTGTTTAGCGCATAGACTGTACTGTTGACCCTTTTTTTCTCAGCATTTTTCCCTTCCTCAGACTTATTCCAGAATATTCCTTTCCAAACACACTTCCTTTTCTCTGTGATGCTCCTTTCCCGCCTAGAATCACGTGTGTTTTAGCAACTCCCCTTCTTTCACGGCGATGATTTGGCAGATCTGGTGAAGATAATGTCAGCGTTGGCTGAGCTGACCCAACATGTACCCTCTTCATTTCTCTGACGATGGCATCTTGAAAAGTTATTGGATTCTCAAAGTGTTTACAAATGTTTACATTTAATTAGTCCAAGTTAAAATACTGAACATGATTGAAAAATTATTATTGGTATCTTTAGGACCATATTGCATCTTTAGAAGTGACAGAAAGATGACTTCAATGTTAGCTCTTTAATAGCAATCCAAAGGAACGGTTCAGAAAAACTAAAGTTTCTCCTTGCTTTCAAATCCAGAATAAGATTAGATACACAAATTGCTATATCCTTTAGGTAATGGTATCTTTCTCCTAATCATAGAACTAAGAGAATACGATTTTAAACAAGAGTCAAGTCTTAAAACACAGCCTGCGGAGGGATGTTCTGTCAACAAATGACATGGGAAGACAGTTTTAAAGTACAGCACGAAGCTAAACGAACGGAGCCAAAATCACTGCCCTCAACTCCCATAATTTGTTACTAGCCCCTAAGTTTATATATCCTAGCGATAGAAGTATCTTTGTATTATAACCAAATCTATGATTACTTATTAATAACTATATTCATATGATTGTTTCTTAAATGTCACCCAAACATTTTTTGAGTCAGGGTTTCCCTGTGTAGCCCTGTCTACCACTCTGTAGTCCAGGCTTGCCTCAAACTAAGACCTGACTGCCTCTGTTTACAAAGCACTGGGATTAAAGGCATGCACCACCACCCAGCAACCAAAACATTCTCCAAGTGAGGCTAACTATTCCTTTCGCTTAAGATCTGGCAAAAATAATAACAAAAAACAACAGAGAAAGTAAGTTTAATAAACGTTGTATTTCAAAGGATACCAATAATTTGTACTAATAATGTATACCAAGAATATTTCTAGATGAAAATTTTAAAATTCAGTTAACTTTTTAGAAATTTAAAAAAGAAGAATTCGCAAGTAGTCCTCTCCAATCAGACGAAAGGTGAGCTGTGTGTCATCCGACTGTTAACATCCGCTTTGAATCCTAAGACATTTTCATCTTCATTCAGGGCATACAGTCGCATATTACACCACACAAAACAAGTCCTTAATATGCTGCGCTAATTAATGAGGTGATGGGGAAAAGGACAGTCTGAATAATTTACCATCTCTTTTCTGTAAAAGTGTTCTCAATTGTCAATCCATTTGCCAAGTGTAAGCAATGCCAGGCTGGATCCGAGAAAATCTTGTGAATTCTTCAGTTCTCTCAAGCACACTAAAGTATTTTGTGGAGACGTTTTGTGGCATGGCTCAAGAAATCTGGATCAGGACTTATATGTAGGTGGTAAAACGAGATGACTGGAAATGTCAGTCCCAGGTGTAAAGTGGATTCCTCAGGTCTCTTGTCAAACCAGATTCACTAGGTTTTCCACTGAACTTCGATTTGGAGTAAAGGGGGGAAGATTTATGCGCACTTAGAGAGATGGGGTGAGGACCAATCCTTATTAAGTAGCTTGAGGTTTAATGGTTAACATTTGTGTTTGTCTCTCCACGAAGTCCGGTTGGAGAAACTGAGGCTCAGAGAGACAACATGACTTCACACAACTTAGTATAACGCACCTCAGTTTAACTCCAAAACCTATATCATGTGTATGTGTGCATGTATGTGTGTGCATGTGCACACATGTGTGTGATATACATGTACTTCTATCTATCTGCATGTGGAAACCAGAGGACAATTCCAAGTGCTCTGTCTCTCTCCCTGCCCATCTTTTTCTCTTGAGAACAGAGCATCTCACTGAATGTAGGCACAGGGTGGGAACCAGCACGCCACAGAGAATCTCTTGCCTGTGTCCCCCTCTCCGTGTCAGCACTGGGGTTACAGGCACCCTGGTTCTTATGAGTGCTGGGGATCAGAACTCAGATCCTTGGTTTTGAACGGCAAGCACTGTTGCCCACTGAGCCGTCTCCTCAGCCCCCAAACCTATTTTAATTTATTAGCAGCAAAGAACACACAATCTGACTGGACTGATTATTATGGAACTCATTTTGTTCCCCTTAGGCAGTTCTCTCATTTATTTCTGGGCTGGTCTTCACATACGGACCATGTGGAACACTGCTATTGTGCCGAGTAACTTGGAGCTACCATGCTGAATTATACATAAGTATGAAACTACAAACCATGCTTTCTGATAGTTCTGATGCTAAGCGCATGTGTGACGTCATTAGTGTTAAGTAAGTGGTCCTTTCCTCAACCAGGATTCTAACAGAGAAGCGTCTGATGGCACCTCGATTGCCTCTGACTATTCCCAACTATCTACTAACAAGGGCCACGAAATATTCACCCGTATCCTTGTCAAATTAGGTTAAACTTTATGGTGTTTATAGAAAGCTGAGTATCAATTAGCGGAGCTGGGAACTGTGTTGTGGCATCTAACCCAAGCTGCCACCTGGATGACTTCTTCATAGTTATAGGATGGTTCCTTCGAATCTGCCAGGGCTGCCTTTTTACCTTCTCCCTGCAGCCCGGTTCCCTACCTCAACAATGGTACAATGGCTCCCCGTGAGAAGCAATCGAGAAGTCATCGGTGTAGTTACTCTTGGCGCAGACTGGATTAGAAGTCTTTCTAGCTTTTGACTTGATCGTGTGGCACAACTAAATGTTTGGGGGCCATAGCTGCAGCGCTGGGGTAAGGCATGGCAAGAACAGAGTGGACTGTGTCAAAAGTGACTCTGTCTAAAGCCAAAAATTGGCCAACAGTACCGTGTCGCAATTTTATTTAGCAGTCATTGAAAAGTCGCGTCCTTCTTAGGAGCTAAAGAGGGCAGTTGAAAACTCCTTGGGCGTTTTCCGCAAGGCTGCTCCTTTCTTCATGGGCACTTCTCCCGACCAGAGGCTCTGAGCTTAGAAGGAGTCCTGCCAGCCCCTAGACAACTTTTCTACTTCACGCAACTTCTGCTTTTACAGTCTCTTTGTCTAGAATTTATTTTTCTCTTTGCCTTCTTTTTTATTATTATTTTTTCATTTATTTTACACACTGACCACAGTTTCCCCTCTGTGTTCTCCTTCTATTCCTTGCCCCTACTCCCCTTCATGCCTCCCTCTCCATTCAGAAAGGGGCAGGCCTCCCATGAGAATCCACACAGCATGGCTCATCGAGATGAAGAAAGACCTAGTCCCTCCCCCTGCATCAAGGCTGGGTGAGGCAACTCAGTATGGGGATTGGGTTCTCAAAAGCCAGTTCCAGTGCCAGGAACTTTTAATATGGTATTTGGAAACCTATTAATTTAAGGTTTGGAAATCTGCCTTTCTGGGCTGTTTGCAGTATTTCTTAATCTAAAGTTGTTGGGTCTTGCTTTGCTAGTCTCTTGGATTGCCATTGCATCTTTTGGTTTCAGATCACAAATATTCCAGTCTTTTGTCTTTTGCTGATGAAAATTAAGTACAACTAAACTGGATCTGATATACATACATATACATATGTATATATGTGCCATTATAGATGAACTCTGTTTTAAAAAGTTTAAGCTATTCTTGCTCAAATGTCTATATACATTTATTTTCTACAAATCCCTCAACCTTAGTGATATTTATGTATTAAAATATATTACTAAAACAACATTAGAACATCCTGGTATTTAAAATGCTCTAATAAATCATTAGCCCTGAATTGCTTTATTCCTTCCAGCTTCCTGTCTTTGTTACCCATAATAAGCAAGCCTCAAGTGATTTTCCTTCACGAATCCTGTCACAATCAGATTCAAACTATAATGCTAAAATGATTGCTTGAGTTGGCTGAAAGAAAATTAGCATCGGAACAAGTACACAGTTGACTTTTTCATCTCACGAAGGAAGCAGAAAAGGAGCGTATATTTTAACTCAGAGTACCTTACTTCGAATAGGAAAAAAGTGCTTGCATAGCCAGAGTGAGAGGGGGCTGGAAGGCTTTCCACTTTGGTTGAAGCTTATCAGGTACAGTATGTTAATTTCTTTCTAATAGTGTAATGAAGTCTGACGCTCTCAGAGAGATGCAGCTCTGATAACGGGCCCGTTTAAGACAACGTGAGGAAAGGCTTGATTACGTGCTGCTCAGCAGCTTCCAAATGCTGAGGGAGAAAGCAATTGCTTCAGAGGAGGTTCTGGAAAAAATACACTTGGACTTCAAGGGCAGCTGCAGAGAATTTGGACATCCCCAGGAGAAAGTGGATGTCTCCAGCCTGCAGCCCACGGGGTGGTTCCATGTGAAGCTGCTACATATCTATCGGGAGGCAAACATTCGCAGGACTTTGCTGAGTGTCCGGTATCTGAGTGCTGGACACCATCATAATCTGGCTTGGCCTGAACACCTACATTAGATATTGGAGCTCTTGAGCCAGTTTATATTTGTGGATACCTACATGGCCACTGTGGGAATTTATGGAGAATCTAGACATCTTTTCACAGACTATTTTGATGCCTTTTAGAGAGTTCTCCAGTCATATATTCTGGATTTGTATGATTTTTCTTTGAATGCTTACCATTTCACTCATTTGGAGAGTACCAGTTACCCTTTTGGTTCTTAAATATTGTGTTCTCTCTCTCTCTCTCTCTCTCTCTCTCTCTCTCTCTCTCTCTCTCTCTCTCTCTCTCTCTCTCTCTTCTCAGGTTGTCAGGCCTAGCAGCAAGTATCTTTACTTGCTGAACCATTTCATTATCTTGCAGTGTTATCTTAAAAGTATAAGCCACTGGGTAATTTATAGGAGACTATATCAAGAAACCTTGCCACTTTCTTTCAACCTCTGAAACCATACTCAAGGGGCAGCATACAAGAAATGCTTCTGGTCATGATGCGCGTGGCTCAAGGACAAAGCAAACTTTCGAAGGAAACATTTGAATGCCACCCAGGACAATTTCCCCAGCCATCAGATGATGGCTGGCAAACCTTACCTGTATGCTTCCATCCCGGTAATGTTGAATGTGAGAATTGTGCAGGGTCGAATTAAGGAAACCTGATACTTAGTGTGAGAGTTAAGGTTAATGTCACTCCAAAAGCCAGGTGGAGAACTTGACTTGAATGCGCACATCCTGGGAGAGCATTCCTTTGTGCACATTGGAGGGAAGGGCTGGAAAGACTGAGGCCCTACTGGGTGATACCCTGATATCATCCTTCAACTTCTGGTGGGTAACTGTTTTCCGGTTCAAGCCATGTTTTCAAACAGACCTATTCCTGCTTGTTTCCCCAACTTGTCAAATACAGAAAAAAGGGAACCAAACACTGACGTTAAAATAAATCCATTGATGCTGACACCGGTCACTTGTTCTACCTGAGCTACAGCTGCATCTCCTCCTAAAGGTTCGACTAACGGCACGTGTGTCTGTGAATGATTTACATGGTAGAAGATTGTGATTTGTGGTTCTAGAAAGTTTCTTTAAATTCTACTAATAGCACTAGAATATGAATATTAATGACAATTTTAATTATTTTTCTGAAAAAGAAACTATTAATGCAATCTTTCTTTTAAAGTCATGAATGGATAATAATAGAGCTTGATTATTTGAAGCAAGCTTCGTCCCTCAGATTCTCCTATTTCCTGCTCTGTCCTTCTACTTTGAACGGTTCTGCTCTTGTCACCCGTTCCTTTTCTCCTTTTACTTATGAATCACAACTTATATAATTTTCAGTTTGAAATATTTTTTTCAATGACATAATACTTTAAAAGAGTGTTTTTTTCCCAAAATAAA
Source organism: Arvicola amphibius (assembly GCF_903992535.2). Taxonomy (NCBI): domain Eukaryota; kingdom Metazoa; phylum Chordata; class Mammalia; order Rodentia; family Cricetidae; genus Arvicola; species Arvicola amphibius. Next base: position 25,505,828 of record NC_052064.1, read on the forward strand.
TACACTCATAATTAAACTCGGTGTTTCATGACCTATTAATTCAGCAGTTATTATAATCCATCTTTAATTGGATTAGCTATAATTACAATTAAATGGCTTTCTGAATCATAAAGGTTAAACACAAGTCATTTTCCATTTAAAGACTTAAGTGTGAGTTGATCGCGGTGAGGAAGCTACTTCATCTTAAGGTTAATTGCTACGCTTTTCCCACATTTTCAGAGGCAGCTTCCTCATCCCTAGCCATTTATGATCCATAAAACCTCCCAGCTCTGCAATGTGATGTCCAAATGCATGATGCCCTCTATTTTGTGTAATTCTGAAATTAAGCCGGCACTCACCTGTATCTAAGAACGGACTGTGATAATATCTCATATTATTATGGGATGCTTTCTCTTAAACCGCATGTTGGGGTTAGTGGCAGGAGGCAGTCTGAGTCCACTCAGCTTGGTGCGCAACCTATCTCTGAATCCTTGGCAGAGCTGGCAAGTTAACATCAGAAATTACCTTGTAATTAGGAATTGGCACAATATGTGGTAGAAACTAGCTCTGTGATAAGGAATACTCCAGAAAATGCCTAAGCCTCGACAGAAAAGGCATTTTTTTCTTATACAATAAGGTGTGTATCTGTATAGAAAATTGCTATTAATGGAAACTCTCTGAGCTAGTGTAAGTGATTGGGGGCTGAAGTCGCTTGTCACCTTTCAGTCTGCAGGGATGAAAGATGCTTCACAGTACCAGACAGGCTCTAGGGAGCAGACAAAATGCCTCAACGCTTCCTGCAAACACTAAGACTCTGGACCACATGATCCTTGCCTCAAGTTCTGAGTTCACGTTTCTAAGAAGTGCACAAGCAAAGCTAACACCACGTTGTGAAACATACAAGGAAAAGGCGACCCATGGGAAACTCCAAGTACTGATTTTGGTTTTGATTTTTAAGAGTAGAAATTTTGTGCTATTCTGAAGCACCATTTTCCAAGGATGAAGAGAAAATAATGAAGTAGTTTTCTACTTCTGAGGTAATTGTTACCAGCAATGAGAAAGTTATCCCTGAATGTGAAATAATAAAAATATTTAGAAGGGGAAAAAAGTTCTTGCTACTTTAGGAACTGTGGAAAGACTACAAGACTGTACATTGGATTTTAGGATGTTATATTGAAATTGCATTACCATTACAAAATAGCTTAAGAAAAAGCTATTATAATCACCAGTGAGGTCATGGCCAGTAAAATAAAAAGGAGATGGGGAACAAAAAAATTGACTATCAGCTAATATAATCAGAAATAATACTGATGAGGAAAACAAAGAATTGGTATCCAAGGAAACCAGCATGGTTTCTTAGGACTCTCTTTCTAATGAGTTTTGATTTAAATGAACCAGCTACAAAATATGAAGGGAAGAACATATAGCCAAGGAAGCATACACAAGAGAGGAAGCCGTTTGGAAGAAAAGGTCTAAGAGAATGGAAATATCTTATGCTTTTTTATCTTCACTGAGGACTAAATTTTTAATTTAGAAAGAATTTTTAATGTGCAGCAGAATACATGTATACAATACAACTACTAAATCCAGAGTAAAAGGCTCTTTAAAATAACGGATTTAATCGCTGTTGAGAAAAGTGGCATACAGCTTCATGTGTAACATAACAGTTTGTGCCTATGTCTTTCCACAGAGAGAATTATCTTCACACCCTTGATGAAGGATAACACCATCAAGGAGTAATTTGAAGTACAAAATAAAAGCGAAGATTATGAGAACATTAGAATCTATGATTGAATACCACAGGCAAGACACAGATGACTTACAAGGTAAAGGGGAATCAAATAATTCTAGAAAATCCCTAGGAAATAGGGTGAGTAGGAACAATTCTATAAGATTAAGGAAAAGTTAACAGCATAATTAAAAATGGATACAAACCAAAATATGGAGTTCTATGCCACGAAGTCAGTTATTAAACCCTGCAACAGCTCAGAAAGTCTCATCTGATGGTGAGTTAAAAGTCGCTCATAATGGATGAAGATGCTAATGAAGTAGCTCATTGTGGAAATAAAAATACCAAAGTCTCTAAGATCAAAGCATGCCAAGCCAAACTTTCTAACATCATGGAGCCCATGTTTCTAAATAAAACACTTAAAGAAACTTCATGGTGTCTCTGTAGCTGCAAGGGAGGCTGTGGGCTTCATTATGGGGCACCTAGGTGACTCTTGCTGTGGATGAACAGGATTCTGATTTTTTAATCAGTAGGAAGGCATCATGGGAGGTAGCTTCCATCTTTGGTTTGTGTTCCACTCAGTTTAACAAGTTTTTAAACTGAAAAAACTAAATGGCATCCTTACCAACTATGTTGTTGATACAAAGCCAGAAGATTTGACTACTATCTTTGACACCAGGTTCAGAATTTAAAAGAATCCTGACACTAAGATGATTAAAAAGAAATTTAACTAGGGTAAAGGTAGCACAACACCAACACAATGAGGTTTAACTAGGGTAACTAAAAACTCCTTTGGTGTCAGGATAACAATTGAGAATAGGTCTTTTCTTGGCAGTATATTTGAGACAAAGGCTTTGATCAACCACAAACCATCAAGAGATTAACAGCATGAGGACGAACTATGTAGGGACAGGCAGATAGGAGGTATTCACGAACGAGTTTTGTGTTTAAGCTCACTGGGAGCCAAGCTCATGATTTGGCTGCTTGTGTGGGAGCTAATCACTGGAACGTGGCACTTGCTCCAAAGGAGATAATCTCTCCACTGAGTCTGGGCTGGGAAGAACATTCAGAGGGTGCTGCCCAGCTCTGAATTCCTCATTGGCACATAGAAAGTGATAGAAGAAGTGACACTTATCAGGCTAGTGGCCAAAGTGTTGTTCTAATTAAACAATAACAAGCATACAAACAATAACAAACAGACAAATCAGGACATGGCAATGAAGAACTAGCGTGTTTGATCTTGAGTAGGAAATGGCAAGGGAAGTCCTGTGGCCATTTAACAAGGACTGTCATGTGGAAGATGGAACAGATAGTGATATTTATTATATATATATTATATTAATTTATCATATATAGAGGTAAACATGAGATAGAAGTAAGAAAGCATTTCAGTACAGTAAAGAATTTTGTAAAATTTTTCCAAAAGAAAAACATGATGTCGTGAGGTAAGAAGATTCCATATGTTTTGGCAAAAATAGATAGTATTCTTTCTCGTTCTCTGTCTCTGCACCCCGCCATCTCTCATTGGTTTCCCTGTGTAGCATACAGTGGCCCTGAACCTACAACCTTGGGATACAAAGGGGGAAAGGGGCAAGGCTGCTGGTACAGGGAATGTCTTCCGCTTTTTTCTTGGTTGCCAAACACAAGCTTTGTTCTGACATACAACACCATCACAAATGGACTGAAATCTCACAGCCTACGGGCCAAAAAAGAAAACTATCTTTTCTTTAGTACTCTTTTCTCAGTTACTTTGTCAAAGTGATGAAGAATTGCCAGACCAGCCTTTTTTTTTTTTTAACTTCGTGTCTATAAGAGAAATCAGATTGTGCCATAAAAATGGTCCCATCCAGGAATGAGTTCTCTGGGGTCAAATGCACTGCCTGAAGGTTTGAAAGGAAGCTAGGTACTATAGCTTTGAGGATACCACATGGGTTTTTTTATTCTAAACTCACAGAGGGATGTGTGTCCATGAATTTATAGCACAAAAATGTATACCCCTCCCTCTGTGAGTTTAGAATGAAAAGGATTTTAAGAGAGTAAGAAAATAGGCACAAATGTCTATGATTACGGCGAATATTTTGCCTGATGACTGTTATTGTGGATAAAATTGTGTCTCTTATTGGAAACCACATAAGCTTGCATAGTGAATCATAATCAATTATTTTTTTTAAAACCATGGTACAAATGCAAAAATTGATCCCGGGATTTAGTAGCTCTTGAAGGGCAGACACACAGACTGAAGAGGCGATCGTTTATTAAATGTCACACTGCTGATTCAACGCAGTGGATGGCTTCATGCTAGCATGTGACATGGGGCAACTTGTGACACAGGCGATGTAGTAACCAACAAGTTCCAACCAGCAGCTCTCCAGGGACCATGCCTTGGTGTACTTCTAAGGGGCACAAGACGTAAAGACCCGCAGAATACTGCAAACACATACAAGCTCTTGTATCACACTTGACTTATATCTTTGCATCAATTTCTAGAAGGTAAGACTAAAGGGGATTTGCATAGAATATAGACATACAGTTTCTTGTGAAAGAACAGAAGAGCCTGTGTATACAGATTTTCATTCATTTAGAAATTCAATTGGAGGTGCCCTTCTAGGCAGAGGGTGGCTCCTATTTTTTTTTCCTGAATTTTTAAAAACATCCCGTATTTTTCGTGTTTATTTGCTTGACTGATTCTCCAAATTTAATCTTGGGCCTTTATTCTTTTGATTCAGAATCAGGAACAAAGCTAAACATTTGAAATCCACTCAGTCTATCCTGAGGTCATAAATCACTGCTTAGAGTTGTAGGGTTTGTACACACTAACTCCTTCTGGGCTTGGTGGATCATCATGGGTTCTGCTACACTTCTTAGCTAATAAAAGTTACAAAAGGCAGCCTTCTATTTTTGCAAATGTATGTGCATTTATTTATTTATTTGTGAGAAATCATATGAGAAAATTAAATTCATCAGTGAGTAACTACATTTTTGTGTTTGTTGTGAACATCAATAACAAAATTTGCCTAATTTCCATATATTGCAAATTTGGTATTCATTTTTTTAATATCATGGATCACTAGACACTCACATAATAAATATGCTTTTACCTTGCATCAGTTGAACTTCAAGAAAAATTAATTACATTCATCATTTCCTGATTTATTTCTTTCTGTAATTTAAGTATTCCCATGGCAACCCAACATTTTTTTTTTGTTAATTTCTGAGTTGAGGAAGCACCTTGCTTTGGCGTTCTCTGAATTCATCAAGCACTTTTGCTGAAAGACATAAGACCTATAGTCTCTTCTTACTCTTTTGCAGCTATTCCTAATTTAGGATAAATATCAAATGCACACAGCTACTCATTTTGCTTGATTTTATTCTCTGTAACCTTCTGCTCCCAGTTATTTTAAGGCATCTATTAGCTGTGAGTTTACACAGCAATTATGATGAAAAACAATAGTGCAAGTATTATTAGGTTATTTAAAATCTCAGTTGCTGTACTCACACCCCCAAATTCATAAATCTAGAGGTATTATTAAAATATATTCCTGCTTTTTAAATTTTTCTGTGTAATTACATCAAGGAGAACTCTCATTATGGCTCATCACCTTTTCCAAACTGTCACCATCCCCACCGATCTCGCATTTTCAGACTTCATTTATTAAATGTCCCTCGGTAAATTTCTTTTTCCTTTTGCTCCATTTGCAGGAGTTAGTATGAGAATCGGTTCCCCCTGTATTTAAAGGTGATGTGTTGAACATTACATAAGCAGGGTAATCTGGTGCGTGAAGCATCTGAATCCATCGCTCTTCTTTTCTCATCGCTAGTTCATCTTTTGTGTTCTCTGTGTTTCTTTTTCTTATTTTTCTAATAGTGAGATGAACTAGAAGCCATGCTTGACTCTTAGTTGACTCTCATTTTTCCAACACTCATGGTACTGAATTGCTTTCCATACTACTTTTAACTTTTATTCAGTCCTTTATGTTGGGGATAATCACAGGGATAGTTACACTCTGTGTGCGTGTGTGTGTGCGCGCGTGCGCGCGTGCACATGCGCGCACACGTGTACGCACACCAATGCATGTTTGTGCACATAGATGTACTGGTAGATGTGAGTATGGGAGCTAGAAGTCAGCAATCATTTCCTCTATTACTCTCCATTCTCCAGTTTGGTTTTGAGACATGGTCGCACTGAATCTGAAGCTGTCTGGTTAGGCTTCCTGGTCAGCAAGCTCCTGGGGACCCCCTGTCTCTATCATCCAGTGATGCTGACACTCCCAGATTTTTTTCCCCATGGGTACTGAGGAACATCCAAGATGTTCCTTTTAGTATGAACTTGAAGAAGGTCTTTCTTTCTTTCTTTCTTTCTTTCTTTCTTTCTTTCTTTCTTTCTTTCTTTCTTTCCTTCCTTCCTTCCTTCCTTCCTTCCTTCCTTCCTTCCTTCTCCCTCCCTCCCTCCCTCCCTCCCTCCCTCCCTCCTTCCCTCCTTCCTTCCTTCTCTCTCTCTCTTCGTCCCTCCGTCCCTTCCTCCCTTCCTCCCTCCTTCCTTCCTTCCTTCTTTCATTTGTTTTTGTTTGTTTGTTTGTTTGTTTGTTTGAGACAGGGTTTCTCTGTAGCTTTGGAGCCTGTCCTGGAACTAGCTCTTGTAGACAAGGATGACCTTGAACTCACAAAGATCCGTCTGCCTAAGCCTCCTGAGTTTTGGCTTAAAGGCATGCGCCACCACTGCCTGGCGAGAAGGTATTTCTTAAAGTCTATATTATAGACGACTTATAGAGATTCCTGTTGATGAGATGTAACATTTTAAAATAGGGTATATCTACCATGTAGTGAAAATGAGAAAGCAGTCATTTTTCCAAACTGCCAAGGATATATTTTTTTTGCATAATGGAGCAAATATACATACATTTCTGCCTGAGGAGAACAGACTACATGGAAGGTCACAGATTCCAGACACGATTTCTCATATTCAGTAACTCTTGGTTAGCTTCTTTGTATCGATGCTCTCTTCTGTATCTTTTGGACTTGTTATGGTGATTACATATTTATCCATGTAAATCAGAATAGTGAACAATTTAAGAATTAGTTTTATCTTCTTAGTCGGGTTTATTTAGAAATCCATCCCTTTCTGAAGCCAAAAGAAGTACTATCTCTCATCTCTTTTTCCTCTTCCCCCTTTCTCTTCTCTCCCTATTCATGGTTGATGGTTGAGAATCAGTTTCACTCGAGAACAACCCTGCACATCTTACCCTGGAACCCATTCTTGGCAGAATAAAAAATGGTGGGCATGCCTTGCACCCTCGTTCTCTCTCCTCTTTTCCTCTTAGAATTCATTTTCTCCTCTTTTTCCTGTGCCAATCTCACCTCTTCCCTCTTTCCCCCTGTTTCTCCATCTGACCTTTTCAGAGTTGAGAATGCACCACACCTGATTGCAATCCTGCATTTTCCACCTCTCTAATTGGGGCCTCTGGTCTGTACTCTTGCATTAGTGTATAGAACGTTGGATTGTCCCTAGCTGGCTCTGGCTCCTATATTTCCTCTCTTTGTCTCTCCCTTCCCTGTCTCCTCCCTCTGCCATCTTTCTCTCTTCCCAACTCACTATCTATCTGTGTGACTCCATATCCTACATTGAAATGGGAGCAAGTGGGGGGGGGGTGTAAGTATATACACGCCTGTATTTGATACCAGACAAAAACGTGCAGACTAAGAGGAGGTGGAAGTCTTCACAAAATGTAAATATGGCACAAGAGTGAATAACAGACACCTTGGCACCGTTCCAGATACCACTGGCACAAAAACTCTGAGAAACCCTAAACTTTCTAGGTAGGAGAGAAATATGAGAAATATAATGTCTTCAGAAGAGAGCCTGTTGCCCAATACATCATTGTGAAAAGTAACCAATGGGTTGTTTTTAAGGCGTTCCTCTGATTATATATATATTTTATATTTATATATAATTTATATATATTTTATATTTATATTTTATATTTATATATAATATATATACATACATATATATATATTGGGCTGTGTTAGAATGTAGCACAAGATGGGTGTGGAGAAAAAAAATGAGATTTAAGAGAAGAAAATTATTTATCAGCTGAAAATATGGTAATTAATATTTTACATTGTCTCCCTTGATCAAAATGACAGTTACATTGGCATTTTGGAGTCTAATGACAGCCTTTTCCCTAAAGCCCAGTTCTCAAACTCTTCCGCAGAGGGTCTGCTTAGTCAGCATATTAGTCCTGTGGAATGCTGCAGTTCTGAGTCTTTGACTGCCTTGTTTCCTTGATTGTAGGCTTTACAGAGGCCTCTAGCAACAGCCTGAACTTGTGTGTGTGTGTGTGTAAATTACTTTTAAATTGCATATTATTTAACAATACTTTTAAATCCAAAATGAGAACAAAAATCTGCCAACACATCATACCTAATAATACTAGTTGAATTGTGCATCAGGGGCAATGGTCATTCGCGGTTTGGTGATCACCATGACAGCATCTGCATGAGGCAATGGTTATTCATGGCTTAGTGACTACCATGACCACACTTCCCTTGTTTATAGGCTCTTGAGACCTTAACAAAGTTGGCTCTTTATGAGGCTGTATAGGGGAAGTTTTCACTTGGGGAACTCAAAGACAAAGGTGTAACAACAATAAGGTAAGATTTTTTTAAATTTGTTTTGTTTTTAAATAGTTGTTTGAAATCGAAAACAAAATTACAATATATGGCATATTTTCTTCCCTCTGGTCATGTGAACAGACATGTACGTACTCCCAACAGATAGGGCATGAATGAGAAACCAAAGGAACAAATCCACTGAAGCCTAGCATGCTGACATCATGAATTTACTGTAGCTACTTTTTAAAATGTTTTTATTGAGTTATATACTATCTTCTGTTCCCCTCTCTCCCTTTCCTATCCCTTTCTACTTCCTCTCATGGTGCCCATGCTTCCATTTACTCAGGAGATCTTGTCTTTTTCTACTTCCTATGTAGATTAGATCCATGTATGTCTCAGAGTCCTCTTTGTTGTCTAGGTTCTCTGAGATTGTAAATTATAGGTTGGTTTTCTTTGCTTTAATGTCTAAAAACCACTTATGAGTGAGTCCATATGATATATGTCATTCTGGGTCTAGGTTACCTCACTCAATATGATGTTTTCTAGATCTATCCATTTGCCTGCAAATTTCAAGATGTCATAATTTTTTTCTACTGTGTAGTACTCCATTGTGTAAATGTACTACATCTTCTTTATCCATTTTTCAGTTGAGGGGCATTTAGGTTGATTCCATGTTCTGGCTAAGACAAATAATGCTGCTATAATATAGTTGAACACATTTCTTTGTGGTACAATTGAGCATCCTGGGGTATATACCCAAAAGTGGTATTGCTGGGTCTTGAGGTAGGTTGTTTCCTACTTTGCTGAGAAATTGCCACAGTGATTTCCAAAGTGGTTGTACCAGTTTGCACTCCCATCAGCAATGCAGGAGTGTTCCCTTTACCCTGCATCCTCTCCAGCATAAGTTGTCATTAATGATTTTGGTCTTGGCCATTCTTAGAGGTGTAAGATGGAATCTTAGAGTTGTTTTGATTTGCATTTCTCCAATGGCTAAGAATGTTGAACATTTCCTTAAGTGTCTTTCAGCTATTTTAGATTCATCTGTTCAGAGTTCTCTGTTTAGATCTGTACCCCATTTTTTTTATTGAGTTATACAGTAAGATAAGTTGTAACTACCAGAAAACATCAACATTTTGATGTTAATTTTCAGGACATCATATGTACTTTTGTGTTTGGCCCAAGTAATATATTAAGAGGCATCATTGAACTTCTGTGTAGTCATAAAGAAGCCATGCTGTGACTCTAATTCAGTTTGCTGCCCACGGGGTTTACCTCTTACCTTTAAAATATCTTGGATGACTTCCTTTTCTAGAATTCTTGGCCTCAGTTTACACGACAACAAATCCCAATGCTTATTGAAATATTACCAATAGGGACTAGTATCTAATAGTTAAGGAAGGGCTAAATCTCAGTGGGTATGCTCATGTTCTGGTAGGCTAGAGAGAGAACGCAGCGGTTTAACAAGCTTAGCTTTTATTTTCAGCCAGTGTTTAAAAATGCTTTATGGGTTCACTATGTCCTAAGTCAATTTTAAGTAACCATTCCCTTCTTTATAACCAATCATAATTACTTTCCTATGGTCAAAGAGAGGTCTGTCCCTGAGTTCCAACATCAACCGCTAGCCGTGGGTAGTTATGATTTTTCAAGCTGTAAGCAGTTTGCTTTCTTGCCTCCATCCCCAGGGTACAAATAAATAGATACAACAGCGTATTAATGCATGTTTTACAAAACTCCTCCAGTTGTAATATACATTTTTAATATAATAACCTGACTGCACTATGATAAAATGTTCTAGAATGAATGAACTCATAAAAATTCATTGGGAATGCCTGTTCCTCAATTAAGGAAAGTCTGTCTATGGAGCTTAGGAGAATTGCTCGTGATGAGTAGAAAGCTCAGTCATGTTTCCCACAATTATTGCAGCTAACACTTGCGCTTGGGTTGCACAGAGTGTCAACTTAAGCTGTCTTCCGCAGACAGGGTCCCCGAACCTTCTGTGCATCGGTTCCCTCAAAAAGAAAAAAAGGGCTGATTTTTAAGATTCCGTTACTGTTCCATTTGGAAAATTAGCAAAGCTGGTTTTGTCCAAATAACACAGGTTTTCTGAAGAATGTTCTGGATCTGAACGGTTTCAGCTTCTACTCCAACATGAATATCATGTAAGTGCAAGAGAAGGTTATCAGAATTGTAATTATCTACTTGATGGACAGCCCATGGGCCAACTTGAGGTATCTGTTCCCCTAGGCTTGCCCTTACTTTGCCTTGTCCTTCCTCTGCTTTACACATTGAGAAATTATGACAACTGAAGAGCCATCTTTGGAGTACCATACTACACTGCCTGTGATCCCCCGGCCTCGGCAGAGCTGTGCGCTGAGCCGTGGATAACCAGAAGGACTTTTCACGAGGCAGTTTACTCTTTGTTAATACAGAAGAACGCTTGGGCAAGTGATCTGAGAGACTTTACATGACCAAAGGACACATTTAGAATTTCTCTGGCTCCAAGAAACTACAGAGTGAAAGCCCGGGACAAATGAATCTAGACTGCAAGAGAGTGCGGGTTACACAAAGCATCTGCTAGCTACTTCTAGCACTTTATTTATGATTCATTTTTGGCATAAGTTGTTACTGCTGGAAGCCAAATTATCAGTCTTATCTAGCAGATTACCTCCAAGGAAGATTCCCAAAACATGCACGGCTTTTTAAAAACAAATAAATTTTTAGAATGTCTTCTGTGTCTAGGAGGTCCCTAAGACCCATGGTATTTCTATCATCATCATCATCATCATCATCATCGTCATCATCATCATCATCATCACTATCATCATCATCATTATTACTATTATTATAAGATCAGAAAGAGAGCAAATAAGGAACTGGAGACTGGCATATTTTTTTCCATCTCTCTGCATCACAAGCAATCGATCTTCCAGAGGCTTTATGTCTTCTAAGCCTTTAATTTTGCTTCAAATCCTTCTCATTGTCTCATGGATTTCGCTGGGTTGGGAGGTTTCGGGTTCAAGCAAAGGGCCCTGGGAAGAAGGGAGCTGTGTCTCTCAGAGTGGTCCCTAGAAGAAACTCTCCTGGAAGCTCTTGCCAGTTTGCTGCGTATATTTCAGTTTCACGTCAACTTTCTTTTCCCCTTTGGCAATTTAATGCGCTCTAAAGCAAGCAGTACTCTTCTGCCTCCAAAAATATGGCCGAGTGGGTGTGTACACAAGGACAGACTAGCGCAGTGAGTGGCAAGGGGGAAGCCTTAAGGAAAGCTCTGCTCTGGCTGCCCTATCTTCCAAACTTCTTGTGTGTCTTTTCTGCATGAGAGCCGTGGCCCCAGAGCTTGTCTGTTTACAGGGCGGGGGTTATTTCTTACAGAACCGAGTTCTGAATCTATGAGGTGGCAACAAGGAAATGGTAGAAGGAGCTCACTTAGTGTAAACATTGTCTTCAGTGCTGAGTTCCTAGTGTGGGCTTCGTTTGCGTTTCTGTGCTACACCAGTCAATTCTACTTTTTTTTTTTTTTTTTTTTTTTTTTTTGGTTTTTCGAGACAGGGTTTCCCTGTAGTTTCTAGAGCCTGTCCTGGAGCTAGCTCTTGTAGACCAGGCTGGCTTCGAACTCAGAGATCCGCCTGCCTCTGCCTCCCGAGTGCTGGGATTAAAGGCGTGCGCCACCACCGCCCGGCCCGTCAATTCTACTCTTAACGGAAGCTAACGGTACAGATGGCAGTGGGTGCACACATTATTGTCACCTGTGTGGCAGTAAATAACTTGGGCTGGGGTATCCTGGAGCCTCACCTTCCACCAACAAAAGCGTGGAGCAGCAATTCTGTCTTGCACTTACCACTAGGTACTTTCACATAATTCTATTCATTTATTATTAAGTATACGATGCAACCAGAGCAAAATGCCATGTAGTCTCATAGCTGACGGCCTTCCTGCTTTTGTTCACCATGTAATCTATGCTGCACGCCTTGATCCAGAAGGCTCGTCACAGAACAATTTCATGTAAGGCTCTAAAGCCAATATTTTATTGCCATTCCCTGTTTGTGCTGATGCTAATAAGCTGTACTTGTGATGTCTATCTCAAATAAATAAAATATGTCATCTTTTAAGATTTATTAAGTGTGTAAATTCTCCTTCAAATGGAAATTCAGTTAACCTATTGTATATTGAAAAAAATCATAGACAGAATAGTGACACATAGAAACCATAATTAACTATAAAATGCAAGCTAACAATAACCCAAAAAAAATGAACATAAACGCTTCAAGTAGCCAAGGGCCAGCCATGACCCTGACAATACAGATCAGTATTGGAATCATCAAAATCCATTTCTCTTAAGCGTTTATCTTGCATCTTGAGCAGCACATTCCAACCCTCTCCTGAACAAGAATAGTGAAAATTTTGAGACCCAAACCATGAAGTGGAACCTGCTGTGTGTATATGGTGTATCCCACCATGCACAAGTCTTCTATAGCAGGTCACACTACAGCAGGGTTCTACCTTATTCTCCATGCCCAGTTCTCTGCTCTACTCTGTTCTCTTCTGGTGCGTGTTGCATTCCCCCAAATGTCTTGCAGTCAAGGAACTGATATTGCTCCTTTTGACACAGTCCAACGTCTAAACAGAATGCTTTGTAGTTTATTTATCTATCCGTTCCTAGGACAAATCCCTGGGGAGGAAGCAGATGGCGGTGGCAAGAATCTCCTCTCTACCATATTTCCCTTGGCTGCCTCTCCTTTGTCCTGAGTTCCAGATCCTCATTAGTCCAGACCCTTGGAGACAGGGTTGGGTCCAGTATGTCAGGATTACATTTTTCAGTCTTTTTAGAGAGCTGAGCATGAAACGGGCACTGAATATTACTCCCCGTGAGTTTTTCTCTTCTGGAGATGATATGGAATATTGTTTAATTACAGCACCGCTTTTCTGACCCTTTCTCAGTGATCCCAATGTCCAGTAGCATCCAAGGAGAACCATTGGCTTGTAACATTTTCAAGATCATTATAACTGTTAAATAGAAGTTTAGAAAAAAATTAATGTGTGTGTGTGTGTGCATGTGTGTGTGAATTTTGATATATCTAGACTCAAATCTAGAATCAAATATGATGCTAAAAAAAACTCTACGCAAAAATTGGGGAACCTGAGCTATTTCTTTCTTGATTTCTTTTGTTTATGTGACTAACAAAAACATCAAGGAAATGGTGGCCATGGGATCCATTTCCGCGTTTAGTTCTACAACTCAGTACGTAAGAAATGGAAAGAGTACAGCCTGTAGGTCACGGGCTTGACCTGAGTGGGGAACGAAGAAGGGATAGACACGAAGACACACCTACAGTGCACACTCCGGCCACGAGGCACCAAGTATGAAACAATACCTGGGAGCCTCAACACATGTATTTTGTACGGCACAGGGGCAGTGGTTTGTTTGTCTCAGTGGCAAAGCAGTCTCGGGTTGTTAACATCCAGGAGGAGGAAACTGTGCTGGACAGCTTTTGCAACACTGTCAAACAACCACACTCAGACCAGAGGGAGGCTTTGCCCATGTGGTCCGAAAGAAGGTCTGAGTCTTATTCCTATGGTGCGCTTTGGAAAAGTGGGCTTTAAAAAGATTGATCTGGGCTTTGAATTAATAGGTGGGAGCGGAATGGGTGCAGGTAGGCATCTGGCTTCTCTAACAATACAGTCAAAGGGATCCTGGAAGAAACAAAGATAGGCACTCCCTGTTGACTGAAGGTAATTGTTCAAGGCCTTTGTAAACCCTGTTTTAAAGGCTCAAAACTATTCCAGAAAGAGATGTCCAGAGAGGAAAGAGTTGGAAGCCCTATGAAAGCAATGACGAGGTACCAATCTGGCGACAGATGAGTTACCCACCAGAGAATGCATTCCGGCATAATCAGAAACGGAGCACACTGGGACTCTGCCAATTTTTATCAAATACATTGCTCAGTGTTCTATATTCTCTAACTCAGAGTGGCATAGGGTGACAGGAAATTATGGCAAAGAGCTCATTTTAAAAAAAAATCTTTTATTTAAGTTTTTGTTTCATTTTAGATACCAACCACAATTTCCCCTCCCCCACCTCCTCCTGCTTCCCCTGACTTTCCTCTTCACCTAACCCACTATCCAGCCTCAAAAAAGGTAAGGCCTCCCTTGGGGAGTCTACAAAGTCTGGCACATCAAGATGAGGCAGGACCAAAGCCCTCCCACCTGTACTAAGGCTGAGCAAGGTATTCCCTCTGTGGAGGCCCAAAAATGTGAACCTACTGCCACCTTGTCTGTTAGGCAGAGAGTTTGGAGTTTGCTCAAAATGGTTGACAAGTGTAGTTGCATGTCTTGACCCAGGATGGGGTAACTTGGCTCTTTCGACATTAAGATGGCTCATATAAGTAGATCCATTCCATTCTGACAGATTGTCAGGATGTGCAAACATATTTCTGCTCCTTCTTCTGTAATGTGAGGTTACCTGGGGAATAGCTGCCTTCAGGATACTTAGTCTAGGGTAGCTTCACTACCTAGGCAATGGAATGCTAATGAGTTGATGCTTCAAAATATTAAAGCAATTAACTGCTCGAGCTGTCTTTTGTATCATGTTAAAGAAGCCTTTTGTTACCTTCGTCCCTCTTTTGTGTTGGGGTATAAAAGTATATGGAAAAATTAACATGGGCAATTTCAGTATTCACTGGAGTGACCTCCTACTCCTATTTTATGGTTTCTGTTTCATTATTTTTCACACATTTTCATATTTTATACTTATATTTTTAAATCCCCACACCCGTACCCTGGCAAGAGGTGTTTTTGTCAAGGCTGGTCCCCGACATCCCTCCACAGGGAATGGGCTCCAAAAAGCCAGTTCATGTTCTAGCAATAAACTCTGGTCCCACTATCAGTGGCCTCACAGACTGCCTGAGCCACACAACTGTCACCCATATTCAGAGGGTCTAGTTCAGTCCTATGCAGGTTCCCCAGCTACAGCTCAGAATCAGTGAGCTCCCAATAGCATGGTTCAGCTGTCTCTGTGGATTACCCCATCATGATCTTGACCCCTTTTTTTCATATTATCGCTCCTCCCTCTCTTTGATTGGAGTCAGCCCAGTTCGTAGCTGTGGATTGCTGCATCTTTTTCCATCAGTTACTGGGTTAAGGTTCTATGGTGACAATTAGATTGGTCATCAATCTGATTACAGGGGAAGGCCAGTTCAGGCACCCTCTTCACTATTGCTAGGAGTCATCCTTGTAGATTCCTGGGAGTTTCCCTAACCCTATAATGGCTCTCTGTATCGAGATATCTCATTCTTGAGCAAAGAGTTTATTTGAATATTGTCTCATCTACAGATAGGATGATCACCACAGGTTCTCTTTGCTTCCATGATTGATTGCACCATTTTTAACTGATGAAAGTCGGCGCTAAATCAAAGATTGTTTTTTATAGATGGTACGCTATCTGAGATAATTGGTTTTCAAATCATCTTTAACTTTACGGACGGTGGAGCCAAGCCAAGATGTCAGCTAAGCAAGAGTATCTTGAAGGAGAGATTTGATATTACTGTCAAAGTAAAGAATGGCCAGAAGGGAGCAGAATTACACTTACCAATTAATCGATTAACTTATCTACTATCATGCAAACAGAGTATCTGTGAACTAATTAGGGTGGTGTCCGCACATGGCTGATAGCTGCCTGCTTTGTATTATATGCCCTATGTTATATAGATAGCCATCTATTTTAGCAAAGATTATAGATTGAGCAACTGGAAATTATTTAATCAGCTGTGCAATTTGATCCATTAATGATATCTGGATTATGTCAACTCGCAATTGTTATTTGCTTAATACATACACACAGGAACAATTGTAATAACTTCTAGGCCACTAGATTAAAAGGATGAGAAATGCTGAAATTGTTTTATACTATAACAAAGATGGCTACACTTAGAATATAGTCAATCAGACCTTATTCCAGGGCCATAAAGATAAACTATTTATAAGTAATTGTCCACTAGAATGCTAATATTGAGGATTTATGCGTGAAGACAGTAGCCAACTTGCTGTATAATTTCTAGTTAAAAATAAACAATTGTTAAGTTTGAGAAAGTTCTTCAAGAGCACACAATTTACAGTTAAATCTTTGAACTATTATTCACAATAATACCAGTAAGTTCAATAATGCATTTAAGTGCTTAAGAGATATATTAGCCTCTCATTAAAGAAATAGTCTCTCATTTACACATGGGAAAAAGATGTAGTTTGAAAGAAATTATATTTTCATGTGCTTCTGTATGGTACCAAAGCCTCATTCATGGAGGCAAGCACTCTACAATTAAGCTACATGATCAGTCTTTCTGATTTAACTAGCTTAAAAGTTAATGTTGCATGCAATTTACTAGTGTCTTTATATACAAATTTTATTTTTTTCTGTAAAAAGGAAGTAGTTCTCATAGACTTTAGTCAAAATTCTCTGAGAGTAACTAAAGCAGAATTATCATGAACATATAAAACACATTTTACACATTCTGCTGTAATACTAAGTTAAGGAAAATGCAATACTCCTAAAATTAAAAAAAGAGCTATTTTCATGAAAGATGGCAGTAATAGAATCCTTCTTGGTTGTCTAATTGTTTTATTGTTTAAGAATTTCATGCATTTATCTAATGTTTTGATCAAAGACATGCATCCCCATTTCTTCCCACTTAATTCCTCCTCTATCTGTATCCCTACCAATTTCCCCTTCAAGGTCATGTGCTCTCTGTCTTTTTTTAAAGTCTATTGAGCCTTCTTAGTATTGCCTCTGTGTAGTGGGTGTATCACTGTCCAGTAAAAAATGGCTTGCCTTCCAGGGGACACATTCCTGGAATCCCTCAACTGCCAATAGCTCCTTCACTACGGAGGGACTTTGTGCCCTCTTGTCTTCATGCGAGTGTTTTAATTGGCTTGATATTATTCACACCCTGTGCAAGCAGTCACAGCCACCATGAGTTCATGTGTTCAATAGCTCTGTCATATCTGTCAAATACTCTTTATGGGCACATATCCACAACCTCTGACTCTTACAGTTTTTTTTCCAACCCCCTTCCATAATTATCCTTGAGCCTTGAGATAAGGGGTTGTTTTATAGATATTCTATTTAAAACTGATCACTCCACTATCTCTTATTCTCTGCATGTTGACTAGTTATGGTTTAGTGTATTAAATGGCTTCTTGGTGTGGGAAGTCCTTCTGTATATGTGTTACTTTTATTGATTAATGAATAAGGAAGCTGCCTTAGCCTGTGATAGGGCAGAGTAGAGCTAGGCAGGGATAACTAAACTGAATGCTGGGAAAAAGAAGGTGGAGTCATGAGAAGCCATTTAGCCCTCGCCGGAGACAGATGACTGTTGTTGGACGGAACTGTACCCAGTAAGCCACAGCCACGTGGCGATACACAGATTAATGGAGATGGGTTAGTTTAGGATGTAAGAGCTAGCCAATGAGAAGCTAGAGCTAACAGGCCAACCAGTGACTTAAATAATATAGTTTCTGTGTGGTTACTTTGAGTCTGAGTGGCTGGGAACGAACAAGTGGCCTCCTACAGCAGCATCTACTATAAAAAGCAGCTTCTCCGATGAAGGTGAAGAGATGCATTTATGGGTATAGAACTAAGAACTTGGAGGATAGTATATTACTACGTCCATTTAGCAGAATAGTCAGATTAGGTTCTCATCTAGGATCTATGACCTAGCCAATCATGAGTTCTCTACCCCAGTTAATGATACCAAGTATGGGTTCTGCCATGTGAAGAGGGCTTTAAACCCAATCATAAAATGGTTGGTTATTCCCTGCGTAATCATGGCACCAACATAAGAGTGAACTCATCTTGCCAAGCCAGTTATTATTGTAGCTTACCAGGTTCACAGTTTGATAAGGCTTTTAGTTATTTTTCTACCCCAATAGCATCTATAGGCCCTTTGAATTATTATGAATGCCAGAAGTTTCCAGGTTGATACCTATGATTTCTCCATGTCTTGTGACTCAAATGTGTAGTACCTTCAGCAATAACATCTTATTACCAAGTTCTAGAGGGTAAGTGAGAACAATTGCAATCACAATAACGTTGAGGGTGTCTATGTAAACCCACTTATCAGAAACTCAGAACCCATATCTGGCACAGGGCTTTTGATTTGATACTCTGTTGTTCTGGGAGGCATTGTCTCTGTGGTAGGGTAACTTCATTATAATTAGGTATATATGTTCGGAAATCTCACTAACTTGCCTAGGCTAGCCTTGAGCTTGCTCTTTAGACCAACCAAAGTCTTAAACTTGTAACCTTCCTAATTTGGCCTCCCAACAGCTAGGATTACAGACATGGACTGCCAAGCTGAGTTTTGTGTATTTTCAAATGCTAGCCTTTGTTAATAATTTAATGTTTTACAAAGCACTACAAATGTGAGTCATGGTATTTAAAAAAAAACAAACAAGATGTCCACAGTTGATTTTGTGTGTCCTTCTTCTGTGCCTTTGCCCCAGCGTCTGTTCTCTTTCTCATCAGCCAGCCTACTGATGAATGCATATTCACTGATGCATCCCCGTTATGTTCACAGTTTTCAATGTGGGCCAACGTTCAGGTGCCAGGATTGTTTCTCAGCTATCCACGACAGACCAACAGTTACCAAGCAGGAGAACTATCAAATATTTTGCCAATCATGTGACACCGCAAATAGATTTTTTTTAAGATGAACATTTGAACGCAACTCATCAGAGTTAATATCTGTTGATTTGCTCTCCTTATATCTCCTGGGGGAGAAATTAACACCTGTGTTATAAAAAAAAATGCATGCCACAGGATGTCTAGAGTTTGTGCTCGGTTTGAAAGATGCTGATGTGCCACAGATACCTGCACACACTCTCATACCTGCAGTTCACATTCTGGAACAGGGGCGAAAGAGCTGATGCTACTCAAATATGCATGAGATAGCTGATACCTGCCCAGAATGCCCCAGAAATGCTGGCACAGATTCAAGCAGTAAATAAACATAAAACAGAGTTTATTTTCAATATAGAATTTCATCAAAACCAGATTATCTTCTTACATGGTTGTGGAAGGTGAATGCAAGACAGTATTTTTATCTTTCATTTGAGAGCCAAGGAAATTAAATGCAATGGCAAAACCCATTAAGCAAGTTTGGGTCAGGCACATGGTTGCTTTTGAAAATCAGGAATTATTAACTGTCCTCATAGTGGGTCCAATTATTTCAATCCCATGATTGGAAGAATCAAAAACGAATTGAAAAGGACACGACTTAGCAGTGCTCTACTTGAATATTTGGAAATGGGGCAAGTGTCTTTCTTCAGCACAGGAGGAATATTGAGGTTGGGAGACAAATGACAAGCAGCCCCAAGAACGGTTGTCTTGGTACAGTGTTGGTTCCAAGAACAGTTGTCTCTGGTGCAGTGCTGATTCTATGAACAGTATAGCTGTCTCTGGTGCAGTGTTGGTTCCAGGAACTGTTGTCTCTGATGGAGTGTTGGTTCCATCAACAGTTGTCTCTGATGGAGTGTTGGTTCCATGAAAGGATGTCTCTGATAGAATATTGGTTCCAGGAACTGTTGTCTCTGATGGAGTGTTGGTTCCATCAACAGTTGTCTCTGATGGAGTGTTGGCTCCATGAACAGTTGTCTCTGATGGAGTGTTGTTTCCAGGAACAGTTGTCTCTGATGGAGTGTTGGTTCCATGAAAGGATGTCTCTGATGGAGTGTTGGTTCCATGAAAGGATGTCTCTGATAGAATATTGGTTCCAGGAACTGTTGTCTCTGATGGAGTGTTCATTCCATGAACAGTTGTCCCTGGTGTAGTGTTGGTTCCAGGAACAGCTGTCTCTGATGAATGGTTGGTTCCAGAGCTTTGAGTAATCTTGGAATCACTGTGACTGAGAACGGGGTGTGTGAGAGGACTTAATGACGGCACCGACACTGAGCTGTCTACATCAGTGCAGCAGGTATAATCACATAAATATCTTACTTAGATATGAGTAGTTTATAATTGTCAAATTCATAGAAGAATAATAGTAGATATTTTCTATTTAGAAACTATTTTGGTGCTTGTATCTCCTAGGAGGACCACAAAGAGGATTTTGTGTCACCCTTCACGAATTTTGAGTTATTTCATTTATTTGGGAGCTATAGGTAAAGTAGCATTGCCCCCCAGTAAAACCCATCTAAACTTTAAGAGCTCCCACACTGTTATCATCAGTAGGCACTCTTCTCTGCTTGCTCTTTTGTCTTTCTATCTGCAGGCTGTCTAGGTGCTCTCCAGGCGGTGATTGACTTCTTCTATAAACCTCCTCAGTGGCACTGAAACACATAGACACTTTCAAAAGGCCAGGGACACTGCAGCCACAACTGGCACTTGGCAACCTTAACAGCTTTTTGCCCGATATTTGAAAATCACCTTTCTCTACTCTACCAAACAAGTTTCAGTAACTTGCTACGGGACAATGGTTTTACCCTGTAATGATTTGTTTCTTGTACTTGCTTAATAAAAGGCTGATTGGCCAGTAGCCAGGCAGGAAGTATAGGCGGGGCGACCAGGCAGGAAGTAGAGGTGGGGCAATGAGAACAGGAGAATTCTGATATGAGAAAAGCTCAGTCTGGAGTGTCACCCAGACAGAGAGCAAGCAAGATGTGACTTCCTCATCGAAAAAGGTACCAAGCCACATGGTTAACACAGACAAGAATTATGGGCTAATATAAATTATAAGAGTTAATAAGAAGTGGGAGCTAATAGGCCAATCAGTTTAAAATTAATGTAGACCTCTGTGTGTTTCTTTGGGACTAAATGACTAAGGGACCTGGTGGGACAGAAACCTCTGTCAACAGTAATGTTCCATGGTTAGAACAGGTCTACATTGCTTCTCTCCATTTTTCATTCTAGAAAAAAAAATGGAAGACCTTTTTATTCAGGATTTCTAAAACCTGTTCGGGGAATTTTAAGCTAAACATTATTAGTAGTTCTTTCTGAAAAGAACCAAACAAAAACTTGATTATATCATCATCATCATCATCATCATCATCATCATCATCATCATCACCACCACCACCACCACCACCACCACCATTGTCAATGCGCTCTCAAGGCAACAACTCCTATTAGGGTTTGGTGTTATGCTATAGAAGATACGTTTGTACACCCAATAAAATCACCGAGACAACCATAACTTGCTTAAATCCGTATGAAGCTGGAGGCTGGAAATTTATGTTCATGGTTTTGTTATTTGGTACTTATTGGGAGGAATGATCTACTGTCATGAGATGAAGCAATACCCTTGTCTCTCTGGCAGGTCGACGGGGGTTTGCACAGAATATCTGTGAGAGGAAGAAAAGAGAGGAGAAGCTGCAGGTTCAGTAAAGGAAGATAAGCACTGCAGAAAGCCTGGGAAACAGCTCACACGACTGTGACGCCAAGCACTGCCAGCAATACAAGGCTGAACAGGAGAGGAGGTATTTTCCCCACTGAAGCTATTTGAGATCTGAGTTAATGCATACCCGGAGGACAGGACGGCTGAATGTGGAAGCCATGGTTCTAGGCTCCAGCCTGCCACTGGACAATGTTGAAGGGAGGCCTGTAAGTATTTATGGCATCCGTAGACAGGGTTTTCACTCTGATCTCAGTTTAAAACCATCTGAGGCACTTGGCAAGGGTACCCAGCAGCTGCCCAAGTAGCAACTGCAGCAGCTGGATTAATACAGCTGCTACGAAACAAAGGGAACTGCCAAGACCCATGAAATGTCCAAATAAATAGGGGTCTGATATTCTTATCCTAAAAATAATGCGATCTGACATCTGTGTCTATAAGAAATTGTCCAAAACGTTGAAATATCTCTGTTTCACATAGCATAGGAAAGCTGGACTAGGAGGAAGATGCTATTTTTGTTCCTGGTGCGCGACTGAAGGCACATGGCTAAAAGATCTTGAACTTAGGAAAGAACCAAACACAGTACAATGTGTTGTGGAAAATTCAAAATAATATCAACTTCAACTTCATCAAATCTTGACCTGTTTATTAGCCCATTTCTATTGGGCACCTAATCTGTACTCTGTTCTTCAGGAATACTATAGACACGGTGCTGAAAACAAACCTCAAAAACCTCTTATACGCTTAGCAGTTTTCTCCAAATTTGCTTATTTACCCATTACTTCTGTAACTCATTGAGTTGCAAACATCTCTTGGACCAACAAGATGGGTTGGGTGACTAAAACATTCCCCACCATGTCGGAAGACATGAGCTCCATCCCCAAGGCCCATGGGGTAGAAAGGAGAACCAGATTCCATAAGATTTCCTCCGGTCTCTACGCATGCGCTGTGGCATGCAGGTGCCCATAGATGTATACACACACTATGCATACGCAATAACTAAATAAGCATGCTTAGAAATGTCTTGATTAAGAGGCTAATGACATTTCATGTCATATATTGTTCTAGGTATACCATATATGACTTAGCAAATTTATTCCTCAAAAATGCCTATGAAATAGTGGTGTTTTTTTTCAGATGTGAAAATTCAGGCTTTCAGAACTTACCTGTGAAAAGCTACCATATGGAAGTCAGAGCCCAGAATTCAGGCTCCCAGTCTGCACTTTGCTCCCTGCAGGTTTCTGCCTCTGTACCTAACAAAGCAGCCCAGCATGGAGCTGACAGAGAGTCTTAATCATTTTATTTCTATTTATCTAAAAATTAAACACACTGCTACCTTGTTTTTAAATAACAGTCTCTGTTTATAACTGGATATGTTTCACAGGCTACAAATCCTTGAGATTCTGGGAATATGCAGGCCATGAGGCTTCTTAAAAATAAACACAAATACTGCAGTTCTCAAATTTGATTTTTGAAGTTGGCAGTTATAAGCTAATCACACTCAGAGTGTTCTCTCACCTCAACACCAGCATATAGCGCGTGTATATATAGAACTAGATCTTCCTTCTTTCTAAGCAGACACAGGCTGTGCAGAGAGCCCTTTAGGATTATGAGTCCAAACTGTTCACTTCTGAGATAAGGAATTAGGAGACTTTAACCAGGAGATGCTAGCGTTTGTAGCAAACATTTATTTGTCTTACACTTGAGAGTTTTGTCTCACTTAGAGATTACTAAACAGTCCCGCTTGTCTTTTTGACCTCATCTGGAGATGAGCAAACTGGAATGCAGTGTGCATAGGGACCACTAGACCAGAGACCCAGAGACTTAGAAAATATTTCCCTGTATTTTTCAGAACATTTAGAATGACTAGTGTAATATGGGGGAATCAATACCCTTCCCTAGCCATTATTCAGGCTGATTTAATTAAAGAAAAAATTACTTTAGAATAGAGGTTATTCAGTCGTTAATATGGTATACATAATACCCTTCCAAGAGAAAATGAAAAAGCATAACAGTATAAAATATTTGCTTTGGAATTAGCATATTCATGTACAAATCTGGATTTCTATTTTCCAGTAGATTGCAGATATAGGACAAATATATTTGTCTTCTATCTCCAATGTTCCAGGGATAAAATAGGGACAAAAATATGCCTATTACTTAGATTGCTGTATACACTAAACAAGCTAGTGAACTGGAACTATTTTTTTTTAAGTCACACTTAAAGATTGTGTGTGGTGATGCATACCTGCAATCCCAGGATTCCAGGGGCTGAGGCGGGAAGCAGGCTGGGCTATGTAGTAAGAAGTCTTTTCAAAGATTCCCTATTTTCCTCATTACTGTGTTTGAGAAGAAGGTGTTGCTAACCCAGGAGACGGAAAGGTCGCACTGACACCTGTTCTGCGCTCCTAAACTTACTTAGCTCACTTGTTCCTTGTGCTCCCGTTATCCAAGTTTTAGGATAAAAGTAGCTCCAAAGGAATGACTAGAATTTGATTGCTGACTATGCTCAACAAACAAGAACAAACAAACAAACAAACAAAACCAACATAATCTTTTTAATAACAAGAGGAATTTCTAAGTATGAGAAAAATGATTCCTTGTCTGGCTTAAGTAACCCATCTTTGGTGTGTTCTTCCTCTTCCCCCTCTTGTGGTCCACACTGTAGCCAAGTGAAGCTTCCCTGAAACTGTCATGCTGCTCCAGTTGTCCTTCTAGTCTATTAGGATCCCATCCTCCATCCCCTCTGGCCTTTCTAAACTCTGAATTGACTTGCTATACGGGACTCAGTTCCTTAGAGACAAGGTCCTGCCCCAGTGAGCAGACCTCCATGACACGATGAGAGTGGATTGGTCATCCAATTGTGTGTCTTATGAGTGTGCACATGCTGTAACAGTGTGCGTCATATGAAGGTGTGCATATTATCATAGTGTGTGTCATATGAAGGAGCACATGCCATAACAGTGTGTCATATGAGAGTGTTCATACTATCACGGTGTGTGTCATATGAGGGTGTGCACGCCATCATAGTGTGTGCTATATGAGGGTGTGCACGCCATAATAGTGTGTGTCAGTTGAGGGTGTGCACACCATCATAGTGTGTGTCATTTGGGGGTGTGCACGGCATCATAGTGAGTGTCATTTGAGGGTGTGCACGGCATCATAGTGTGTCATTTGAGGGTGTGCACGGCATCGTAGTGTGTGTCATTTGAGGGTGTGCACGCCATCATAGTGTGTGTTATATGAGGGGGAAAGCAATGACCTAACCAGGTAATCCTTATTGTTCAAATGCTAACTTCACAACAATACAAGAAACTCTGAATAGCGGTAAACTGGCTTTACAGAAAGATGGACACCGATTTTTAAAAGATCTATTAGCTGATGGTGTTACTGTTGAAGAGAAATTTTCATACAATATATTCTGATCATGTTTCCTTCCTCTAACTTCTCCCAGATCCTCCTCACCTCCTCACGCACCAAATCCATGCCTTCTTTCTGTCTTTAGAAAACAAACGGGGGAAAAGAGAATAAAAATAAAAATGGAAAAGCACAGGACACACACACCCAAACCCCCACATTAAAATGAAAAACCAGAAACCATAATATATAAGCAAAAGACCAGTAAGACAAAAAAAATTCCCCAAAATCTCACACTGATGGCATCACTGTGAGATTGTCGCTGTGGTTCCTGGAAGGACTTGTTTTAAAGGACAACACATCTGCAAATGTTGTTTGAGATTGTAGCTTCATTATATTAAGAAGTTAGTGACCCCGGATTTATTTGTCAACCTTTAATTTGTCAACCACACTATTGGACTAAACGGACGCACGGCTCCATTTTCTCTCGTCTCCCTCTACTCTCTCTCTTTTACGCAACCCAGAGTGGCCTTAAACTTGATATAGATTTGTTCTGCTTTTATTTCTGTTACTGTGATCAAACACCTTGGCCAAAAA
Source organism: Arvicola amphibius (assembly GCF_903992535.2). Lineage (NCBI taxonomy): Eukaryota > Metazoa > Chordata > Mammalia > Rodentia > Cricetidae > Arvicola > Arvicola amphibius. The sequence continues at coordinate 25,531,478 of NC_052064.1, forward strand.
GTAACTCGGAGGAGGAAGGGCTGATCTGGTTTACAGTTCGCAGCTGCAGTTTGTCACCGCTGAGGAGACCTCAAGGCAAGAATTTGAAGAACGCACAGATCCCATTCCCAGGAAAGAACAAGGAGAAAGCAATGCACCTGTGGCTACAGTTTGCTTCCTTGTACTGCCCTGGGCTTTCTAACTACAGAGTTCAGGGCCCTCCGCCTAGGGGCTAGTGCTGCCCATATCAGGCTGTGTCTTTCTATGTTAGTTAACATAATTAAGACAGTCTTCCACAGACATGCCCACAGGACAGCTTAATCTTGAATGTTCCTCAGTTGAGCTCTCCTCCTGGGTGATGATACTATAGCAAGTTTAAATGTACAAGTCGCCATCACAACGTAGGATGACTTGGAACTTCTGAGCCTTCTGCTTCCACCTCTTAAAGAACTAGGTTGAGAAAGGTATATGCTACCACCTGGGTCCCACAAGGGGCTGGGCATCCCCAGAGCCAGCAACTAAGCTACATTCCCAGCCTTCCTAGTTATTTAGCAATGTAATTTAAAAGTAGTATTACATGATGCCCAGCAGAAAATAATATATTCAAATCTCCTTTAAATCATTTGCATAAGAATATCGCAACCCATAACCGTTAACCATGGTTAAATAACAATACTGGAAATTAGCATTTCCTTTTCATTTTGTCTCTACCATCTTTCACTGACACTAACATTTATATCTTGATATTTTATTAATTCTAGTACTCAAAACCAAACTCAAAAGAAATTCAAAACTAATGCTTCAATATGGAAATATTTTCTTAGACATAGAAAATTAAGCCAAACTATTCATAAAGTGACCTGTTGAAATGAGAAGTAAAAAAAAAATAATGGTGCATTATTCATTTCTCATTAAGAAATTTTTGCCTCGTGGGTTTTAAAGGGTAGAAGATTCACAAATGCTGAAATCTGTCAAATTATTCAAAATGAAAATGGCCCTTTAAGGTTTCCCCTTGCTCCAGTTCCTTTCGGACGTTCTCCCCACTGGCTGCAAGCCTGTGTTGGACTGTTCTTCCCAGTAGGCGTGCCACGCATAGGGACTGAAGAGTTCGCTTGTATTTCTCTTTGGGGGCTGAAGAGTCCACGCATGCATGTTTTCTTCTTCCCCAAAGAGTGTAGTCATCCTCGTGAAGGCACAGCTATTTTACATGCTGGCTTCTGTCCCCACTGTGCTGGGAACTGTAGATAGAGAACGTTTATTTGGAGATGCTCATTTGTTAACAAATGCCACGTGGGGAATTCCGCCCAGAAGAATGGAAAATGTGCTGAGTCTTCAGTTTGTAGTTAAGAGAAAACCCAAGTGGGTGTAAGATTTGGTCCTGCTGCAACACAGTATGCCAGGCTGTGTTGATCCCCCAAAGGAAACTTTACCCCCTCTGAGGATGGGGAGACAATAAAGAGAGGTCAGGGAGCTGGGGAAGGGGAGGGAGGGGGAACTGGGACTGGTTGTAAAATTTAAAAATTTAAATAAAAAAGAAAAGAGTGTGTAGGAAGGTTGTGTGTGCAGAATGCTGAGAAGAAAAATCAGGACAGAAGGACAGTGACAGAGGCCAGTTTTTCATTAGAAACATTGTCTCCCATTCCCCAGGCTGTCTGCTTGGAAGCATGGATGAGCAACTAGGTTCGGACTGGTTCATTAAAGTGTAGCTCCTTTAGTTCAACTTGACTCATCTTTACGATGAAGCCACCCTTCTGGGAACTACACGGGCTAGTTTTTCTATGCTTGTGACACCTATATGAGAAGCATAGTACTTGATCTTTAACAATTTCACATTCAGTTTAACACTATTGTATGGCTTATCCCCTGCATGGGCCCTTCCATTCCATAAAATCTGGTAATGCAAAGAGCCGTCATAGGAGTCCCTCTGAGCAATAGCCTCTCCTAAGTGCTCTGTACTAAAAAATCTGTCCATCTATTTGAAGAAAAGAAAGTAAATAATTTAATGGTCTTTGTCCCTCTTCCAATGTCTTTACCTCAGTGCCCTGCTCCATGAAATTCTCCTAACATGCTATCAGAATTCTTAGCTTTTTTCCTTTCTGCATTCCCAGAACTTGAACAAAGGCTTGGCAGACCAACCGCAGAATTAATGAATGAAAATCATGAGCAAAATTAATTTGAGGGAGATATATAAGTCAGAACCAAAGACTTGAAGTTTTGCTTTTTAGAAAGACAGGCTTACTGGCCTGCAATCGGGCCGATAAGAGTTGCTAAATTTGCATTGCCCTCTCCGTAGTGCACAGGTTTCATGGCTGCCAGCAGCTCAGCCTTCAGAAAGCCTCTTCTGTTTAATATGACTGACTAGAAGATGTTTTTGTTTGCTTGTTATTATGTAAATATATATAATTCTATATATTACAGATATTATATCCGGGTGAGCTTGGTCTCAAGCTTGCCATGCTCCTGTCACGCTGCGACCCAGCATTTGGGAAACCGTGCTGGGCTACAGTTCTGAGACACCGCACCCAGGTTGAATCGAGACCCCATGTTTGAACTGCTTGCTAAAACACTGCGATCCTTACACTTCTGAGATCAAACAAGTGTATGTGTCTGAGAACTGGCCATTTCAGCGAGCTTAGCATCCATTCACAGCTGAGGCTAAGATAGGAGCTGCTGGACAAATATGATTAAGGGTTTGCAATACCATTTTGTTTGGTTCAAATACTATTCGCTTTCTTAAGTATTTTCTTGTGCTATCTATATTATAATTTCTACGCTAGTGGTACAGGCTTGAGATACCATAGTTTGTAAGAATTATTGACAAAAGCCATTTTAAAAAAGCCATTAAAGCCATTCAGATAGTCTGACTTCTGGTACAAGGCAAGACTAAACTATGTTGAACTTATCTATTAACAGAAGGACCAGGAGGGCATCTACTTAGCCACAGAGCCACAACCCCAAAACCAGCCATAGGCCAATGGAAAGTGAGGGACATGACCAGACACCAAACTTAAAAGATAGATCTACATTCTTATGGAACCCAAGCACATGCAATGAATGAGACTCTCTTCAAAATAAATAAATAAATAAATACGTTCTGTTACAAATGCCAAATCATGTGTAGGGCGCTAGATGTGGGCCCTGCACAAGGCTGGGGAATCGGACGTTGAAGTGAAGTACACTGTGATTTCATAGACTCTGTACACTGCCCTGTTATTCATGCTCACAGAACCACTCAAAGAAGACACAGGAGGAAATACATGTGTGATACAGAAAGAGGCATTGTAACAGTGATGATGTCACAGCAATCAGACACGGAGGAAGGAGCAGCAGGCAGGCGTATCACTGGCAGAGGAGAAAGTTTATGATGAAGAAAGCAAAGAGAAAAGAGCTTCTCCCGGTGGGAACTACAAAGCTATTAAAATCCGAGAATCCAGTCTAAGGGTTATCACTCTTTCATGCTAAAGGCTCGCCAACCACAGGACAGCTGTTTTCTTGCTAGGAAATTGCGAGGCAATCGTGGTGTTCACCCCGAGGAAATTGTAAATGCCTGAGAACCCTTCACCGTCATTTAGCACCCTCTTCCACCTTCCCCCTCGTTCTTCACCCCATCCTCCCTTCCTCTTCCACGCCAGGGCTCCGACAGCATGTGACCTAAGAAACAGCCCAGGAATTTAGATGAAGAGCCTGTGATGTGAGTGATTTCATAATTAATGTCCATCCAGAGGCAGGCACCACACCCTTTGCAGTACAGACTTTTGCACATTTGTGAGCCATAATGTAAGCAATTAGTCAGCTGTCTTGACTCAGCGACGATTTGAAAGTCAAGTATGTGGGCCAGTCTGGAGACAAGTGTGTTCTTTTATTCTGATGAAGAAAATACACACTGGAGCGAGCTTTCTTTCTCCCAGTCCACTGAGTGGCGAGCTCCCTAGATCACGAGTCTACTGTGGGGCAGAGCAGAGCCTTGGGCATCCCTGTGTTTCACATTAGACGGATGCTCACAAGTGGGCAAAAGGAACAAAGAGAAGAGGCAGGATGAAGAGGAGCTTGTTCTGAGAGATCTTAGAGATGCTGCCATTGCTGGTGGTGCTTGGAAAATTTCAGCGTCTCAAAGGAGAGTCACAAATATCAACCTGGAAGAAGAAAAGTTTGCAGAACAACCCTCTGCTCTGAGTCCTGACTGCTTTGGCTGAGCCAGAGCTAACCGAGATCCGTGTGCCTTTTTCTCTCCATTTTGTAAAGAATACAAATAGCCTCAAAAATAAGTCACCCCAAAGATATTTCTGGGAAAACTAAGCTCCCCTTATGTGCAGAGCTGCATGTCAGCAGCTGCCTTGCCTATGGTCATCAGTACAAAAGCCTTTCGAATGAGTCCTGTGGCCACTGTTTGTCCAGGGAAGCTATTTGATGACACATCCAAGGGGAGAAACCTTCTCAGATACTTTAAACGCCCACATTTCATCTCTCTGAAAATCTTCAGCCACAGTAAGGTGATTCATTAGCTAAAGACTTAAACGGTTCATGCATTTGAGATCTACAGCTTCAAAATATTATAATTTTTCAACCAGAAGGAATAACTTTCATTCCACACCCTCCTGACTGTTAGCTTAAAAGTAAAAAAAAAAAAAAAAACGGCTCCACCCTTAAGTATTGGAAGCCACAAACTTAGGTTCAAGCCAACCCATAAAATAGGCATGGTATGAGCTCCCCCTACTGGTGGAACAGTGTTCTTCCCATTTAGGAATCAAAGGGTCTAGCTTCTGGGAACAGATGGGAATAAAAAAAGGAATTGCAATTCAGAATCCAAGAGAGAGAAAAGCTAAGGGAGTTTGTGAAAAACCAAACAAAGGATGCAAATAAAACATAAAAAGAATCTTCTCACTTTAAAGCAACCTCCATGACAGGAAGCGAAAGGCATGTTTATAAATATTTGAGTCAACCAGTAAGCCCCACCCAAGATTAGACCGCCAAGAGTGGAATAAACAACCGTCACTCTCAGGGCGACTGTGTTCGCATTCACATTCAGACAGAGCAAGCAGCAGTGTTTAATTGAAGTGGTGCCTGCCCCCTGACAATGGGTCTCCTCCTTTAACAGCACATGAGAAACGCTGCAGGCTTTGGAGAAATAAAATACATTATGTAGCATCATGGAGGCTTAACAACGTCTGCGGGCCTTGGGGTTTTCTGCACTGGGGAATGGCTTCCATATTGTTATGTGAACTGGGGTACTGAAGGTGAAAGCCATACATTTTATGTTTCGAGACGCTCAAATTAGTTGTCTGCGGAAGCAGAAAATCCAATGTGCAAGAGTCAATGATAAATATAGGGAAAGTGTTACTGTGGGGACAGTCACAGGAACAGCACGGGAGAAAGGCAGCAAAGGTGTTGAGACCCATGTGCTGTCACGGAGAAAATGCCGGGAAGGAGATGGCGGTCCCACTCTCCATCGGCAGAAGGAAGCTGTTTCATGGTATCTGCTATATTTGTGAGGCTGCAATTTGATTATAACTGATTCTGTTATCACAATCTGTTACATAGCCTACATAGAATATAAATACACAAAGCCATTTAAAAGCCAAATTACCAGGCTCTCCATGTCTGTATTTTTACCTTTTACTGCCGTACCGGTGGATGGTACTTAAATTGTATACATTTCAAGAAGGAATTGAAAAACAAAAACATCAGTATACACAGGCTTTATTGAAAGGCAACCAACTGAAAACTTCCAAGCACATCAATCTCCCTGCCTCTGAAGCCTGAGAAAATTGCCTTCAATGGATATAATGGGCTGAACACGTGGCTGTGGTTCTTAAATGATGCTCTTTATGAAGCGTGTTTGTGTTTTAAAACGAAACCTGCATGTTGGTTTGTGTTGGGTGCGTGTGGCGGATTTGGGGTATGCAAAATGAGATTATTATCTTTCTTTCTACACTTTTCCAAATACTATCTTTTTACCTTCTTTCTTCCTTCCTTCCTTCCTTCCTTCCTTCCTTCCTTCCTTCCTTCCTTCCTTCCTTCCTTCCTTCCTTCCTTCCTGTCTTTCTTTCCTCCTCCCTTTTTTTTTGAAACAAAGACTCACATATCCAGGCTGGCCTGAATTCATTACTCAGTCATAAATGATGACTCGCACTTGATCCTTCTGCTTCTACTTCCCAATCACCCATATACTTCATTACTTCATAACACGTGTTCACCCACACACTTTCATCTAAATGAATAGAGAGTCATTTCTCTGTTACCTCTTCATCAACTGTTTAGCCAGTTCTCCAGTTGGCCAGGGTCACCCTGCCCTGTTCCACTGTGATTGTCTTTACACGGGTGTCTTGTTTCTAATATTGCCTCAAATACAATTCACTCTCCACGTGGAGGCTGGAACAATCTTTTACACATATAAAAGAGACTGCCCTTCAAACTTTCTCTATGACCCTGATCAAAGTACAAATTTCTCACAATGTCTCTGCTCGGCTGAATATTTTGGCTCGATTGCTGCGTAGGTGTTGTAACTCGCCGGTCTCTGTGTTTCACTGGTGTCTCGAGTATTGTCTCGTTTTTCTGTTACCACAATAAGGCACTGTGACCAAGGCAATGTTCAGAAGGGGTTTTATTTGGACTTGTACTTCCAGAAGGAAGAATTCCTAAGAGCAGAGTGGCAACATGAAAAACTGGAACTTGGAGCCGAGAGCTTACATCTTTGGAAAGGCAAGCAAGAAGAACAGAAAGCAGACCCAAATGGGCACTGGCTGGTAAGCTCTCAAAGTCCAACACTGCAGCTGCCTAGGCCCAGCCCCAGGGTTGACTCGACTCACCCCAGCATCCATCCCATCTCTGACCTGCTGGAGCACGGGAAGGGACCTGAGCCACAGACTCAAAGCTGCAGGATTTGCATAACACAGGGCAACAACAGGATACCTAGGAAGAGACATGGTGAGGACCCAGGATCGATGGTGTAGCAGAAACCCAGGGATTGAACTAGACCAATGGCTCTGCAATGAGCATTCTCAAGTAAGCAAAGGGATCTACAGTGTGATAAGTAAGTCTTTCTGTATCACACTGCATCTCCCATGACAAGATTTTTAATTTTTTTCCTTTTCTATATTTTTTTCCTCTTCAATTTTGCTTTGTTTGGGAGAGCGGCAGAAGGATGGAGGTTGAATGTGACAAAATGAATGGGATCAAGATATGTGATGTAAAAGATAGATAGAAAAACAACAAAACAGAAACTCTCAAAGGCCTCCTCCAGTGACACCCCTCTTCCAACAAGGAGACACCTCTTCAGTCTCCCCAACCAGCACCACCACGTAGGAACTAAGTCCTCAAATGCCCAAGACTCCAGGAGGTGGGGCATTAAGCTAACATGACTATACATAGCTACTAGGGACCTGGCTTTTGTCCCGAGCATCCTGTCTCTATACCTTTACCTGCCTTGTTGCCTTCTCATAATGAAGTTGAGATTTCATTCCTTTCTCACGACAGAGGCTTTGTCTTCTAGTACCTGCTGTCCTATCTGAGAAGCAATTATTACTCTCTGAAGTATTCCGACTGATCGTTTGTCTCTTCAACTTGGGCAACAAGAAATATGACATAGTCAATGTTACCAACACAAAGAAAGTATAAAGAATAATAGAATAACAAGTATTATACAATCAATAACACTACAAGATTGGGCTTTCAGAATTAAAAGAGGTGTGTGTGTGTGTGTGTGTGTGTGTGTGTGTGTGTGCATGCACACACACACTCCCATGGGTTCTTGCACCCGAGTTACATCACACAAATTTGATGATTTATAGAAATCTTATGCCTAGCAGCAATAACTTACTCTCAATCACATTAACACAGCTTATATGAAGTATGAAAGATTAAAACCTCTTATTTTAAGTCTCCAGTGTTAAACTTATGAAAATTTACACACGTATCAATGAAGAGCTAGGAAATTCTGGAGCCCGAGGAGGCTGGGTGAATACTTGCTAGCTTTGCCCCTAACATACATGATACATACATGATTGGACAAGTAATATTTGGTCTCCTTTTTTTTCTACAATTGACTATGGAGATGGTGTATGTTCCCTGGAGCTATGGCTATGACTTAATCCATGACTATAAACAATCAGACCATGGTAGACACCCAGTGTTTTTACCAGTGTTTTTATTTGCTCAATCTGAAGGAAACATGCCTAATACTACTTGGAGTTTTTCTCCATTTGTTTATTTGTTGGTTTGTTTTGCCATTGCAATACATTGCAATACATTGCAATACTTCAGGGAGTATTAAGCAGCCATTGTATTTTTCTTCTGTAGGCTATTGTCCCAGAGGGACATAAAATTGAAAGTTCTGTGAAAAGACATTTTGTATTTATTATCTATATATTCCATATGCTAAGATCTGTTAGATAGGTCACTTTTTAAATTCTGAGATATTTAGAGATAAACACTACTCAGAAAACATCAGGAATATATATTCAAGTTTGGATGGAGGGTCTTGGATGGAGAGATACGGTTCAGTGGCTAAGGGAATGGGTCTCTGAGCTCAATCTCAAGGACCCAGATCTAGAGAGGCCACGACAGGAGGACTTCTGGGGCTTTGTGCAAAGGGCACGCTAGCTGAATTGGTAAGCTCCAAGGTCAATGAGAGACTGGCTGAAGAATTGAAATAGGGAACAATCAAAGACGATGCTTAACATTGACCTCAGGCTACTTCATATACAAGGGCACACACATGTATGTACATGATAGAAAGACAGACAGACAGACAGATAGACAGACAGACAGACAGACAGACATATAGATGATTGATAGATAGATAGACAGATGATAGATAGATGATAGATAGATAGATAGATAGATAGATAGATAGATAGATAGATAGATAAAAGTAAGTTCTGTTATAAACAAATACATTTTGAACACTATAGCATAACAGAGGCTCTTCCATGCATTCTGTTGTTCAGTCCTTTGGTTCTCACTTTCATGAGTCTCATTGTAACTGCTTTGTTAGTGAAGACACTGGCCTCCTTTTTAACGATGCAGTGGGGAGTGTTTTTAGTGTGTCTGGTCAGGTGGAGTTTTTGATTGCTGGCTAGAAAGTTAAAAATGAACATCACTAATAGGTTGCTTGCAACTTCATGGCTCTGGATATGAATGTTTGCAATAATGCAAAATCTTTGTCACCGACTTTATGCCTCCACCTGCTCATATTATTTTTCCCCTTGCCTTTCAGATCTTAGATCTACAAAACCATCAGAAGAGAATTGTCTCCCAAATCTAACAAAGACCACTCAATATTTGTAAAGATCTCGAGAAAGAATTACATCCCTTGCGAAAATATTTCTGTGTAGAAATTAAATTTCAAGGCCGTCACTTAAATACCTCTAGTCTAAAGATTAATTCGCGCTCTAAGGAGCCAGAGTTGGTTTTTCACGTCTCATGCTCCTCCTGTGTAGAGCCCTCCCTGGTGAGGCAGGGAGGGCTCTACACAGCACACAGCAACCAGAAAATAAGTAGTTGGGGTGGGGGTAGTGTCTTCCAAAGTGTGCACCATAGATCACTAATCCCTTTTATTTATTGTTTATTCAAATAAAGTCTGTATCTCTGCATTGCTATGAGAAGCGAGGACCTCCAGTCTCATTTTCCAGAATGCTGGGATTTATGACCTATGCTGTCATGCCAAGAGTGAACACCTGAACTCACAGGGATGGAATGCACAGGTTCAAGCCAGATGGGGACCCAGTGCTCAGAAGGGGACGTGGACAAGTGCTCTTATCCCTTACCAGGAAGCTATCTCCAACTGATGCTTGCAAAAGAAAAATTAGTTTTCTTCAATGGAATCTCATGGGCATCTTAGTCACATTATAGGTTCCATGCGCAGCAATAGATAGCCAACAAATGCAAAATGAATTCAGTGTTATTTGTGGAAACTACATCATTCGCCTTGTTTGAGTTTTTTTTTGGTTTCTTCATTTGTTTGTTTTTGTCTGTTTTTTCCTATACTGGTCTTTTGCCATAATATACTTCTTTTGCCTGTATATTATAGTTTGCAGTTTCATGTTTTCATGGTTTTGTTTGTGTGTGTATTTTTTATGATCTCACTTTTTCTCTTTCTTTCTTATTCTGGTTTCTTGTCTTTGTATTTGCTTCTTTGTTTGAGAACAAACAAAGAGAGAGAGAGAGAGAGAGAGAGAGAGAGAGAGAGAGAGAGAGAGAGAGAGAGAGAGAGAGAGAGAAGGCATGGAGTTGGATGTGGAGAAGGTCTGTGAGGAGTTGGAGGAAGAGAAATCATAAATGAGAAATACTGTATGAAAAAATAATTTTCAGTTAGAAAAGAAGTCTATTGGAAAACTAGTTAGGGGAAAGAAAAATATCTTCAAGTACATATGCAAAGCATAGATTAGTGTGAAGTTAGCCCCTGGCTGCCCCTCTTCCCAGTGGTTCTTGGACTACACAGTGTTTTCTACTCAAGAGAATTGTCAAACATGAGAGCTGCCAATATCTGCATTTTTTGTTGTTGTTCTCATATAGTGTCTAAAACATTCAAAAGAGCCCATTCAGAATCCCAAACTACCTCAAGTCCTTCTTGGTACTGCTTCCCAGGGAAACACCTCAGGGAAAACAGTTTGCTTTCTCTCTCTTTCTTGGAGGTATTCCTGGTTGTCCAAGGAAGAAAAGCTTGCAAATAAATTCCCTGACCATCTTTTGAAAGAGAATTAATTTTGTTTTTCTTTGTTTCTGATTTTGACTATTTTGAGCCATAGAGAGAAAGAACATGAAGCTGGGTGGAGGAGTAGGGAGGTAACGAGTATCTGAGAGGTGTTGGGAAGGGGAAAGAACAGAATCAAAATAATTTTTTTAAAGCTGACAGTAACATGTTCACATCTTCTTAATACACACTCACATAATACATATACATGCACACACACACACACACACACACACACACACACACAGAGGAGGCGGGTGTTAACACAAAATCCTTTCTGTGAGACTTCTCAGCCTGACGTATAGTGGTAAGACATAAAATGATCAGTCATGTTTCCCCTTGCAGCAGGCTTCTCAGTGCTAAAAGGGTAAATATTCCAGGCAAACTGCAAGCAGTTAGCCACTTGTATGTGACTTCTCAGAAGGAGTTACGGCATCAGCATCCTTCACCCTCACTTCCGTGGACAGCCCCTGGCAGAATCGCACCCGGAGGTTTTCACAGTCCTCAGAAAACACTTTGAACTGCCTGGTTAGGGGAGGTTGTTTAGCTAGACTCACTTCCCACACTAGATCATTGATTTTGTCCATTTTGTCTGGTAACAGCAAAACGTATGCTTCCTAAAGAACTATATACTGACCAATATCAAATGCTATTCTTATGGGAGGCAAAGTGTGTGTGTGTGTGTATGTGTGTGTGTGTGTGTGTGTGTGTGTGTGTGTGTGTGTGTGGTAGAAAAATCAGAATGCAAATCTATATTTAGAGTACATTGTTGCTCTTAAAAACTTAGTTGTTGCAATCAGAGTAACAGTCAAATGGAGAAATGCATCAAGGAAGTAAGTATTGTGTTGTTAATATAGAAAGAAACATCAGGAGTTACAATGTATAAAACCAACATAGTGTCTCAACTCTGAAACCACCTACAAGTGACCTTTTTAAACACTGGAACCCTTCTACAAAATATTGAGCACACTGCTTTCTTCTGGAGGCATTTTGTGTTGAAAAGTCCTCTGTTGTAATTCTTTCTCTAAACTTTCCCTTCTTTTTAATCCTTCACATGTATCTTTTATACCTAAGCATAGCTTTTCAACCTTGCTCCCTCATGGAGGGAGACAGAGAGGAAGAAATGCCTGTGGATGTGGAGGGTGCTTTACTGAAGGTAGTGGACAAAGCAGTAGCCTGACTGAGGATCAAGGAGCGGTGCCTGCCCTGGGTGCCCGCCCATCTGCACTGAGAGCCTTATATTAACGTGCAGGGTGCAGAGCAGGGACCCTCTGTATTTAAACATGCATGGATTAACTACAACAATTCTGCCTGACCACTGTCCTGCCAGCACAGCCACCGTCCCTTACATTCATCAAACACCTACCTAGGGGCACATACTGTTTTCTTGGGCTCTATTGAGAGAGTCTTTACCTCCAGGTTGATGATGATAACAGGGCTTATGTGAAAATAATTTGTACTAGAATCTCACTGGCATCCTGTAGGGGCTCCGTTCTCCCTCTGCGTATATCCTTGCCTACTTCATGACTTAAAGCAGGATCTCACAGAATGCTACACAGTACTTCATTAAAGGGAGAGACTGTCCGGATAAATGTAATATCCAATGCCTCATTTTCTACATAATGTTACTTGGTTGCCAAAGTACATCCATGTAAGGTAATCACAGTAGTTCTTTGGAAACTCAGAAGGCAGCCCACTTGCCACCAATTTAGTGCCAAAGTAAATGAAAGCATCAAGTGGTGATGCTACTTTTTTGGCCAAAGCCATTTGGTACCTTAATAAGTAATTTGGCTATGGAAAAAAGTATCTGCATAGGGCGAAATCATCTCAATTACCTCCAAACTAACTACCTCAAGTCCTAGAATAATTTCTACTATTTTTTCTCCACACACCACTGATACCACATTCTGGGGTCAGGTTGAGGCTCCTGTGAACTTCAAAATAAAGGAAATGTGAAGGAAATGGAAAATATATTTTTTAAATGTGATATGAAGACACTACTGTGAAACCTATTCCTTTTTGTACTAATTAAAAACAATTAATAAAAATATACATTATGGAACATAAATAAATAAAGTTGCAAAGGAGCCACATTCTGTTTCTGTAAGGTTCCTATGGGAATTCCTGGACATTGTTTAGGTCCTGGGTATGGAAACTGGTATTTATTTCTGAGTTTGGTTTAATTTGTACCATTCTCTGAAACGATATTTCATTTGTATTTTAATAAATAAAGTTTTCCTGAAGATCACAGATCACTGGCCTTACAGACCAGGCAGTGGTAGCACACACCTTTAATCCCAGTTGCCACACTAGTTTGTCATAGAAACCAGGCAACAGTGGTGCATGCCTTTAATCCCAGCCCTCTCAGACACCGTCTCATTCTGAGATTCCTGAAGTCAGGATTGCTATTTTGGACTGAGGCAGAGATCAGAGCCAGTGGTTGGCTGCTTTGCTTTTCTAACCTGCAGGTTGAACCCCAACTTCTGTCTCTGGTTTTTATGAATCGTGCTACAATGCTCATAAGTAATTCCTTAGGTTCTTTTCTGCTATCTTTCTACTCCATAGCTGAAACTGAAGCATGCCTTCAATGCTGTGCTCATACGAGAGATCCTTTAAAGGATAATAAAGAGATTGTGGCAAGAAAAAGTAAAATAATTTTTGTTGTTGTTTTTCAATCTATGAAGGTAAAACAAATCTATAGCTATTTTATTATAAAAAGCCCTTCATGTTTAGCTCCTTTAAAAAGAATTAAAAGCCAGGTGGTGGTGGCACATGCCTCTAATCCTCCCAGTACTTGGGAAGCAGAGGCAGGCAGATTGCTGAGAGTTTAAGGCCAGCTTGGTCTACACAGTGAGTTCTAGGACAACCAGGGCTATACACCAGGGCTACACAGCAAAACTCTGCCTCAGAAAACATAATAGAAATAATGATAATGATAATTATAATGAAAAATATAGAGAAGAAGAGGGAAGAGGAGGAGAAAAGGAGGAGGACGAGGAGAAGAGGAGGAGGAGGAGAAGAGGAGGAAGAGGAGGAAGAGGAAGAGGAGGAAAATAAAACAGAAAAAATAATTTAAATAAACTATAGAAATCAGTGTCAAAGGCAGAAACATTCAGATACTTAGGCACTTTTTGTTGTTAGTACCAACTTGGTTATCTTCGCAAACCGTTGGAGAGAATACATAGGTCTGGGATTTGAATGGGATGAATGAATAGCCACCAGCAGCACACTGACCCACACAGATTATTTCCATGAATGTAACTGTGGACGCAGCACAGAGCTGACAAGAGGTGCTTATTTAAACCAAGAGATGTAAAATTAGGATTTATTTTAATTTTTTCTTATAGACTTTGCATAAATGTTTACACTCAAAAGTAAAAACCCAGATTCATGTTTTTCTTTTCAAGACTGGTGCTGCTGTTCTTGTAGATGCTCAACAGCCACAGCTTAGGGGACTGAACTAAAATAGAGAAAGGGAATAAGAAGGGCAGCTAAGCAGTGGGCAAGACAGTTCAGCGGTCAGAGACTCTACCACCATCAAGAAGGCCTGATGTTAGTCTCTCGATTCCTCATGACAAGAAGACAGGAAGCATCTCCTATAGGTTTTCCTCTGACTCCACATGTGCACTGTGGTATGCACACACACACACACACACACACACACACACACACACAAATACAGTATAATATATGTATGTGTATATTTTATATATGTGTATGTATCTGTGTATATGCATATATACATACATATAATAAATCTATTATGTGTATATATGTACATGTACATATGTGTATATATATTTATACATACACATAATAAATATAAAGAACAGTCAGTAATTTGGCCTTTGTTCTCCAAAGCCAAAAAGACCTCTCAAAATGACCCCTGAAAGTCTGATAAGTTACCCATTGTTGGATAGAGTACATAGAGTACATAGAGACCCCAGATATCCTCATAACCCACAATTTATTTTGTAATATGAGTGGTATTTAGTCGAATACTTGAGAAGGATTTACAGAAAAGAAAGGAAAATGATGAGATGTAGAACGAAGCCAACTAGCACTGTTTCCCCATCAGTGAAGAACACCCATGAGCCAAGTCTACAGTGAAAACGATGAGTGTTGACGTTGAAGGGGGAAAACAACTGGACTGATGTTGAGATCTTTGCATCCCCTAAGAGGACGACTGAGTTTTCGTCTAAAGAGGGTGGACAGCCATCTCTGAGTCTTGTGTAAGAGGATAATATAGTGAGGTGAGTATTTTCTATGCCTACTCTGAGTGTGCTGAAAAAAAAAAGGTCTTAGGATGAGATGCCTAGGAGCTCTTTCCAGTGTTGCAGACAAGAGATGCCTGCCAAGGGGCCCATGACTGGGGAATGATGGAGGGTCTGAAGGCATAGACCTGAAAACTCACGGAAGAAAATCCACACTGTGCTATATTAACACTGAACTTGCTGTCTACTCTGCCATATTCTGTTTCAAAGCAGATCCTGGCATACGGGAGCTCTCTTAGTGAAAGGCTGTAGGAGGGAGACTCAGAAATTGATGCCTGGTCATGGCTGGGCAGCCTAGACCTCAAAGGAGTGTGGACATGAGCTTCCAGGATATAAGCATTTAATGTCTTCCATCCCCATATTGAAGATGCAGTGAAATAGCTCTACTAGTGATTCTCCATCTTTAACAGCCAGCTGTGTTTCTGTTTAATTATATTTAAAAATAACACCTACTCTCAAAGATAACCACATTCAAACGGTGATGATAGTTGTCTTTTTGAGTAACTGAACAAATTCCTGAGTGTTGTGAAACCCCACAGCTCTTGAGGATTCGACCATACACTAGACTGTGAGTAGCCAGAACTGAGGGTAATCTACAGTCAAATGCGTCCTTCATTAAGTTGGTGCCAATGGCATTTAAATCAATATGTCAGAAGTCCCACTTGCTAAAGGACTCACTTTACTTTGTGCGTCACAGTCCTTGGAGAGGACAGACGCCGTCTAGAAGGATGCTCATTCTGTCTCACTCTTCACACGACCACATAAAATTTCTCAACAAAGCCAGGACCAATTAAGTCTACAGACCCCCGCCTTTCATGTAGAGATAGAATTGATTAACCCTTCTAACTGATACTGCCGACAAGATATTTTGTATGCTGCCTTCACCAAGAGAAAAAAATGATAAAACAGCATCTTAATTAGTCATGCTCTAAAGTAAAAGAGTAAAAATACAACAGGGAAATGAAATAAAAGTTTACGTTATGAGTGATATCATTTAGCCAGGCAGGAATGGACCCGGTTGAAATGATTGAGCTACAGAACCTAGAACCCACATCATGTGAATACGCAGCTAATTTTTCTTTTATTCCTCTCTGAGAGAGGCCAGCGGCTCATCCACAATGACAAGTTTTGGGTTTTTACTTCCCAATAACTGAGGAGCACCAGAAGAAATCTTTAGGCCTCCCTTGTTGAAACAGGCTGCTCACATCATTTGAATATATTGTTTTCTGTTTAATCCTGGATTTCTTTTAGACTCCCTTGGCTATAACCAGTATGTAATTTGCCAGAGAAAATAGAATTGTTCTGTGTTAAGTACACATTGGAAATCATATAGTACAATATGTATGTACATCTAGTATATTGAAAAAAAGCTGTATTTTTAAATCCAAATTTGAAACCAAGTCAATGCAATTGGGCACGCATTGCAACAGGCAGGTACATTCCTTTGCTTAAATGGCCTATGGCAATAAGAGAATTTTCTTAATTCTTGCCTAAAACTACCAAATCTGAAAATTCGAATCTTAAATTAAACTTCCAAGAGTAAAGAACATTATGTTTGATGACAGGAAAATCCAGAACTTTAGTTACTAAAGACGATATTCATCAGAAGAGTAGCAGAAGGGGTCCTCCAGAGTCTGAAGGCAGCCTCTTCAAAATCAACCACAACCACAAGACAACAGGAACGTTACCTATTGTTTATTTGTGTGTGCACATGGAGATGACCAGAGAGCCAGAGAGGCCAGACAGCAATGGCAGTGTCAGAGAGCTGGGAGCAATATCGTCCTGGTAACCAGACTTCTGGGTCCTTTTCAAGAGCATCAAGCACTCTTAATTGCTGAGCCATCTCTCCCGACCTTATATTTATCATTTAATTGCACACAACTTCCAAACTCCTTGCCAACATAGACGCTGGATCCATGCCTGGAGGATGGAGCTAATTGCATTTTTCAATCATCAGCCCATTCTAGACCCTCAACTCCTGTAGAGAAGAACTTCTTTGGGACCGTACGTGAGGTCATTGCTCCACCTCCCTCACTGTTAACCAAATACCTTCTCATGTTGCTCTGCAACATTCTAGGCATTAAATGTCCCTGTATGTCCTTCCCTTGCTTATCCACAAACTTGGCTCCTCCTCCAGTATCTTGTGTCACCTCGGGCTCTCTTAATTATCCCCCCAAAACTAGCAATGTCCTCACTTCTGTTACCACTGTCCACCCCCCCCCCCCGCATAGAACTCATGCGCTGTTGATTTATTCCTTATATATTTGCTTACAATATATTTGTCTCTTTGCATTAAATAAGTTCTAAAAGGATAGGAATTTTGTTTTTTTTTTTTTTTTTTATTTTCTTGCCATCAGATTAGTAACGGGTATTGTAGTACACTGTCCACATCTTTCCCTCCTTCCCCCTGAGAGTGTTATATTCAGACAGCTCATCTGAGTCCCTCCTTCTGCTAGATATGTCCTCAAAGAAAACCAACTGCCTTAACTTACTCTACCTTTTGTGAGTCCCATGTGAGAGGTGATCAGTGGTGGAGTATAATGGCTCACTCGCATCGTCCCTACTGAGCAGAATTGGCAGAGGCCTCTCATCTCAGGAACGAGGCTGGGCTGGGATCTGACTTTCATCTCCTGCATCAATTCAAAGCCTTTCTGTCCCTATCCCGCTTCTTTACTCTTATAAACGCTATTATTCTAAGGCAGGATTCACTAACCTTATGTACAGAAAGGTTAACCTCATGGCACCTCTCACTAAAAACCTGCTGATCGCAGACACAGAGACAGGTCTAAGCAACTGGCTCAGAGTGGGCTAGCGGGAAAGCGGAAGGTCATGCTCCAGTCCACAGAACCTTGAGGTCCTGACGCTGTGCTGTGAACTGATGTGGGATATCCCTCTGTGTGCTGTGATTACCATTAATGAATCAAGAAACTGCTTTGGACCTATAGCAGGGCAGAACTTAGGTAGGTGGGGAAGACAGAACTGAATGCTGGGAGGAAGAAGGCAGAGTGAGAGAGAGCAAAGCCATGGAGCCACTGGAGACAGACGCTGGGAACTTTACCTGGTAAGCCACAGCCATGTGGCGATATCCAGATTAATAGAAATGGGTTAAATTAATATAAGGGTTAGCCAATAAGAAGCTAGAGCTAATGGGCCAAGCAGTGACTTAAATAATAAGGTTTCTGTGGGATTCTTTTGGGTCTAAGCTAGCCGGGCAGCCGGGAACCAACAAGCGGCCCATCCTCCAACAATGGAACTGCTGTCTCGCCATGTTATTCTCACCTTCATAATATGTATTTCATTAAAAATGTGAAGGCCGTCAAATACCGTAGAGAGAGCAATTGCAGAAGAAGACAGGCATGGAGAACGGAGGGGGGAATAACAGGAGAGAATGGAAACCAATCATAAGCCTTGAAGTGCGAGTACCGCATGGGTAATGGACAGCAACATAAACGCACGTTTTTTTTTTGTTATGATTGAAAAGAGCGTGTGATTTAGGAGAGAAAAAAAGCAGTAATGGGAGGGGATGAAAAAGGTGGGTTAGTAAATTTCCTAAGAGTTTTGGTAAAATTTATAATTTATGTAAGCATAGAAAATGAGGCCCCGGTGTAGTTGTTGCAAGCAACTGCTTTGAGAGGTAGACTAACCCCGAAGTCTATAGGTTTCCTTCCTTCTTCAAGTTTGAGAATTGGGTTGGTTGCCATAGTTACTGTAACTGGGGTATGATTAGGATGGCCATCCTTTTTACCTGCAACTACACATTTGAAAGTTCTTGTTGTGTTTAAATAAATTAATGCTGTAATGGTGAGTTTTAAAACCATAGAACATTTACAAGTAATTAATTATGTGAGCATGCTCACGGACTTAGCTAACTCATATTTGAACCTTTGTAAGAACTGGAAGACAATTTCCTACCTATTTTTAAATCCTTTGTTTCTAAAAGATAAAACAAACAAACAAACATACAAAACCTCACAGTCTCTTAGGAAATGGCAATGCTTACAGCCCTGATGGGAATGCTTTCTTGTAAATATATTGATTAGCCCATACTGACATCCCTCCCACATTTTTTTTTTGATTTTCAGTAGAGGCAATATGCCTTCCACTTCAATTTAAGAACAATTATTTTTGAGATTTTTTTGTATTATTTCTTTCATCTCACATAATCATAGTTTCTCTGGGTGTTTGCTATCCATCCTTTGTTCCAGTCCTTTGGTTTCTGCTTTCTTCTATGAGCAGATCCTACTGTCTTGCTAAATAGAAGAAAATCTATTGAAGTCACAGTTAGTATCAAGGGATCAGTACTATTATTATTGTCATTGGTTTTTATTTTGAAATGGAGTCTTGCTGTGTAGATCAAGTTGACTTAGACCTCGCTATGTGTGTAGGCCAGTAGATCCTCCTTTCTCAGCTTCTCAGAGTGCTAGGATTACAAGCTCTGTCATGCCTAGGCCAGCATCACCATTTTAAGTCATGGACTTAAAGCTACTAATTAAGCAACTCAAGTTATTCCAATGAAACTCTTCATAGAAATTATGCTCTCAGAGAAAATAGGAGTTGGAACCAAAGGTGACGGGGATTCCTGTAGCTCCATTTCTAATCTCACAGGGTTCAAAGTTCTCTGCTCTTGTTTATTAGCATTGTCTTCCCTTAAGTGCTGTGAGCCTGTTTAAGCAATAAGATGAATGACTCTCCAAGGAGCCTGAAAATATAAAAAAAAAAAAACCTTAATAGATATCATCCAAGCCAATTAAAAATCTAGAACTGCAAAACTCTGGATGCTGAATTCAAAACCACGTCTATCATACTGCACAGGATTATTAGCGTTCCTTCCCTGCAGATTTTATAAACCCAACTGGATCACCTGGGAAAGCTTGCTGCCTTCATTCCACTCACCCCGGTGGTGCAGACCTTCAGAAATGACCGCTGCTCTCTTTAACGGGAAATCATTTTGATTTGTCTAATGGTTTTCATGTGTGAAAACAAAGTACTCTGCAGCTGTCCTCCTAGCCAAGGCTTCACCCCCCTTCACCTGCCTTTCCATCTCTCTCACTGTTTCTCTGTCTGCTTTTTATATTTTTCCCCAGGGTTGCCATCCGTGACTTCTTCCTCACCAATTCTGCTCCTGTTGCCTTAGTCTATCTCTCTCTTGTTTGTTTTTGAGGTAAAAAGAAAGAAAGACGGATCCTGAGCCATGGAAGTCAAGATTCCAATTGGGGTTTAGATGGCTCCACGCCCATTACCAGGCAGAAGAGCAGCTCTTGGGTGTGGGAGGTGAAAAGAAGGACTGTTCTTGTTTGCTTCCCTCTTTGTGCCTTGGAAGACCTCAGTTCTTGTGCAACTGCTGGTATATTCTTTATCCAGTCACTCTTCTGGATGGGGCTGCTCACCACTGTTGACTGTCAGACTTTGGCTGCAATGTGAACCCAATGGGGGGAAAATCAGTGTGGAGTAGATTGTGTTGGCCAGACTTGGCTGTGACCATAACTAAAGACGGCACGAAAATGCTGCCGAGGCCAGGGAGGAGTACAGCAACACGGAAGAGAAAATTACTAACCTCTAACATCAAAGCATTTTATGAAATGAATATTCACTTCTTTTATCTCCAGTGTATTTAATGCTTTATTTCTGCGGGGGATTATTCTCTCTTATAATCAGCACCATAACTTTTCCCATTGTGTGGAGAGAGGAGAATTAATATGTAATCTCTCTGAGCATAATAAATGGTCATGATTGACATCACAGATGCCAGCAATCTTGCCACAGTGCCTAGGCAACACAAGACTTCAAATCAACCAACTTACCTGAGGTAGAAAAAGACTGTTTAAACACAACTTTTGAGTTCTCAACTTCTTAGGGTGGTGCACCAGCTTGTACCAGCCCCCTTGCTCAGCCGTAATGGCTGAGATTTATGTTTCATTGATGCGTCATCCTTCCTTGTTTGTGCCAAATTGTGTACAAATTATATATTTTAATTACTGAAATCCCGAGTAATATTATATGAAGGCAACTGGAAAGGGGAACTTTTCACTGAGTAACAACAAAATCTTAATTGGCTTTCTGCCTTAAAGTTATCATAATATTAATTACTTTGAAATTCATGTGAAGTCTACAAATACCAGATACGAATTCAACTTGCTACTGTGCATTTCTAACATTTATCCATTTAAAAGTTTTCTTAGAGGGCCATTGTAATGTGTGCCTGTAAAGTCAGAAAATGAGGTTGAGGTGGCAGGATCACAAGTTTGGGGCCAGCTTGAATATAAGGAACTTCCTCTCAAGAAAGAGAACAGTGAAAGTTTCCTAGAAATGCCGAACTCCAAAGTGTGTATGTTGGCTAAGTGCTTCTATGTTCTTACAAAATAGCAATATACCATTGAATCTATAGCCTGTATCTCAGATAAACATTTAATTCCACAAATACTTCAGACCGCTCAGAAGATATCATAAAAATTTGATTATGGATACTGCCTCAAGTACAACAGGACAGCACATCTGCAAATAGTTTAGGTGTTAAAATATAGGTTTCAGCCTGGCAGTGATGGCGCACACCTTCAATCCCAGCACTCGGGAAACAGAGGCAGGTAGAGGGTGTTCTCTATGATTTCCAGGACAGCCTGGTCTACAGAGTGAGTCCCAGGACCACCAGAGCAACATGAGAAATGCTGTCTCAAAAAGACAAAACCAAAAACCAGAACCAAACCAACCAAACAACAACAACAAAAAAGATATGGGTTTCATTTTGGACCTTTTCTCTTTAGGAATTCGGTGAGAACGCAAGCAATCCAAAACTACTGTAAAAGGGAATGATGAAAACTATTCAAAGCCTCGTGTTTCTAAGATAGCTTAAAGACGCAGAAAAGCGGCCGCTAGAGCACCCTTCCAGCGCCCACACAGTCCTAGCTCTTGAGCGGAGGATGCTTTATACTTTCCCTTCCTCAGTATTTGTTGCCTAAGGAAGTCTGTGGGTAGATAGGAGGTGATTAAGCCTCCTACACACCACTTTCTTATTTACAACACTAAATCTCCATATCCATACATATAAGCCCTGGAATTTGCTAATCGCATTCAGTCGCTTTCTCAAGTCCTTGGGCGTGTGGTCCTCGCTTTATCTCCTAGCACACAAAACATTAAGTTATGGTTTGTCACAAATGTTTTCCAAGTGCAAATCAATTCAGAAGGAATACTGACGCCGACGACTTTTTAAACAGTTTTTGATCAGACGCGGAACTCTATAACTCTTATGTTCGAAGCTAGCAATGCAAAGTTTTTTTCATAAGTTTTCTTAGACACCATCAGATGAGGATACAGGCCCTGCAGTGGGCGACCACTCATCAGGATGTGGGGCAATGATTCCTAGCTCCTCTGCAGACACCTTTACAGACAGACACAAAAGGAAGGTCATGTTGGAGACACTGTAAACACATTTTGTAACAAAGCGAACAATTTCAAGAGTTTGATCGGAACAGTAAAATAGCTAAAACCATCTACAAAATGTATCCAAACAATGTCATAAAACCTTTGTATCCATTTTATTTAGGATAAAAATTTCCCTCAATCATGATCAACAACAGTTATGCCCCGTGCATATGAGTAAAGGTTAAATTATTCTTAAAATAATCACGTCTAATATGGTTTCGAATTTCTTTGCTAATATGAGACCCACCCATTTAAAAAAAATTGGCCAATCTAAAACAGGTAAAACTGATACAATTTTTTAAAAAGTGAATTTAGCCTTAGGGGGCTAGCCATTTCATTTACGGCCACTACTCCTGGCAAGTGTTTGTAGGCGCATTTGCTTCTTTTACTAGTCCTACCAATGCTCTCCACTGGAGAATCACAGAGAAGACATGATAAGCACAGCCATCAAGCTTCCACAGCGCTTGCAAAGATGACCCAGTTCCTACAATTCACATTAGAGCAGGCTCAGCATGTTCAACCACCTGCAGTCCATTCCAAGGATGACCCTGGGTCAGCATCGGGTCTTTAGATCCCTTAGTGCAAAGGCGGTCCATCCTAAGGATGTGAGCATCCGTAAGCCAAACCCAGTTTTGACAACCCCAGGGCTATATGATCTGCACTTGAGTTCATCTTTGTCATTGCAATTACTAAGCTATTTGGCATCTTAGAATAAACAGTTTAAATAAAATCCAAAACTGCTAGTACCATAGAATATAATAACATACAAGCTGGGGAAAAGCAATCTGGCCAACATCCCAGTTTTGTCTCTAATTTAAAACTTTTATTCATATTGCGAATTTTTTTCAGAACATTTATTATTTTAAAGATTATACCTCAGAATTCAAAGAAGTGGTTTTCAAGCCGAGGGTCTGTATTCCTTTAACAAACCTCCATCTCCAAAACTACTTACATTATGATTCAAAACAGTAGCCAAATTACAGTTATGAAGCAACAATGAAAATAATTTTATGGTTGGCGGTCACCACAACATGAGGAACTGTATTAAAGGGTCGGTCGCAGCATTTGGAAAATTGAGACCCACTGGTTCAAAGGTTATATGCCCTATTTCTCAGAAGTAAATATATTTATGAAGCAATTTGGATCAGGTATGGTAGTTCCTGTCTGTAGACTTAAGATTTGGTGAGCAGACACAGGAGAAATGCTCTGAGTTCAAGACCAGCCTTGCCTGATTAGTGAGTCTGTGCAGGCCTGTGGTTACAAAGCAAGACTCTCTCTCTCTCAACAACAATAATAGTTTTTGTTTGTTTGTTTTAAGGAAGCTCTAATTGAAAGGAATCATGAAGAAGAGAGAGCGGGTGAGAGAGGAGAGAGCACAACAAACCCGGGGACAGAAAGGTGTTTCCCAAAGGTGTGTGCCACTGCTTAGGAACGTATAGCCAATGTCAGGCTAAGGAGAGGAAAACGGTTTCCGTAAGAAGCAGACAGCCTTAGTCAGATGGCAGGAGAGCACAGGGACCAACACGGTTCACTCTAACAGGAACGAGGAAGGACGAGTATGGTTTTGCTTCCACTTTCTTGTGTTATTATCCACGAATGAAAACCAGAAAGTGGTACTGGCACAGACAGCCCAGGTTATTATTTTAAAACCAAGACAAGACGCACATTGGCTATGGACAGTGTGTGCTGAAAACTCAGCCGAACGGCTAAGGCATTCTGTGTCCCGTGGACCATTTCTGTTTTCTTTATAAACGTGATAGCAAAGAACAAGACTCTTTGAGTGGACAGTGGAACAGCTCAGTCTCAATAGAGTGACTGTAAGAACAGCCCACAAACATGGCTGTTTAGAAACCCGTCAGAACTCTGCACAGAAACAACTTCCTACTAAAGCAAGCTCATAAGCCTGAACAGAGTTCTTAGCATTTCAATGGCAGAGCATCTGCTAAAGTCATGGCCCTTTTCCCCGTCTTTTATATTAAGATTTAATTTGTTTCCCAGGTTCCCCTGTTCAAAGCCTCCTGGAATCTTTCTTCGGAGTACTGCCTTCACCACCTAGGGAGGATGAGCAACTCGATTTCTTGGGAGTCAAGAAAGCCGGTTGAAGCATGAATGGCGGTCCATGGCCATGTAATGTCAAACACGGTCTGTATTTGAGTTGTGACTGCTGCTTAGTTTTAGCCCATCTGGAATAATGTTGAACGCCAATGTGCAACTCTGTGCTTTCCAGGGGTAGCTCATTTGAACTGTTTAGCCTTTCTCTTTGTAAGACTCAAATCACCCAGACTAGATAGAGCTTCCAGCATTGTTTAGTGACCTTCCTGAACACAAAGCGCAACTTTATTATTTAACAAATTTCTATATTTGCTGAGTTATGACATAATTATTTTACAAAGTCTAATAAATCATTGAGATGATAGTTATATTTCAAATCAGTTTTCATGTTATCAATCTTATAGTTATATTTTGGGATTTGTTTTTTAATTATTTAGTGTCTATAAACGTTTGGGAAAGCATTTAGGGCATTTACAAGGAAAGTTTAAACTGAAAATAAAGTATCTTTGCAAGCATATAGGATGTAAAGTTTCTACTTTTCTCTTTCATACTTTAAGTAAAGTAATCAAAACATAAATTTTGATTGGCTGGGCCCAATAGGATTCCAGTGCTCAGGATGCAGAGGCAGGTGGATCTCTGTGAGTTCAAGGTCAGACTGGTCTCCATAAAGAGTTCCAAGTCTGCCAAAACTACACAGTGGACTCTGTCTCAAGCAAAGCAAAGCAAAGAAAACAAAAATATATCTCATTTTATTAAAATTATTTTTATATTAATTTCACTTGGGAAGAAAAGATAGAATTGTGTTATCTTTAACTTAAGTTTTTTTTTCATTTTTATGAGCTAATATGTCTTGACTTAAACTTAAATTTTGAAATAGGAAATCATGTATGTGTTGTTAGTACTTAATGGTTGAGGGCAATATTATATATTTAAGAACCAAATATTTGAACATTTTCTCCATGAACTTCTTCTCTCTTGCTAACCACATCTACAATTTTGCAATTTGAGGTTTTGGCAGTGTTTGTACGTGTTTCAAATTTATCCACTCTAAGCCAGTACTTGAAGGAGGAAGATGAATTGAGATGGGCATGATTCATGAATAGACCAAAAAACAAACATGGAATATACAGTAACTAAACTTGGAAAACAAGTTTTTATATAGTTTTCCTTTCTTAAAAATCCAAAACTTAGGTTTCTTTAGATTTCTGCTTGAAAGTAGCATTAATAAGCATCCACAGTAACTCACCAAAATGTCCAAATACAGAAAAAGAGCAACCCCTACCTCCATCTCCAGATCCCGATCCCGCATCTGGAAAGGGAAAAAAATGACAGTTCATAATCGCCTGAAAAACATATGAAACAACGGGTTTTGTTGTGGTTGTTTTGCATTTGAGACAGGGTCTTCTGTAACCAGGGCTGATTTACAGTTTGCTCTGTAGGGGGGTGTCCCAAATTCCAGGCCCTCCTGCCTCCACCTGCCAAGTGTGGGAATCACAGAACTGCAACATTAGCTTGCTTACTATCTCAAAGCTAAAATATCATTGGTGTGAAAATTAGTAGTATTTAATATGTTAATATTTAGTCCCTCAACTTAATCTAATTCCTATTGGCATAATATGTAAATAAGATACAGTTTTTAATTCTTAACATTTATGAAACCTATAGTCTACAGCTTTGGAAAAATCCTAAACTTGACCATTCTCCCTGTTTTAATTTTGATCAGGCTGAATTTGGAGACTTTGACATACAGAAAGAGAAAAAAAAGAGACACTTTCGTAAAATTAAAAAAATTGAAAATTAAACAGTAATATATACATGGCAAATAAACACATAACTAAGACTTGTATGCTTGCAAATTGCTCATAAACAAAGATGAAAAGAGATAAAGGGAGCACTTTGCGTGATGAGATGCTTCTCCAGATTCCACATACTGAGGAGTCCGTCTGTAACTAAATCGCTGTGACTTAAACGGGTAGAAGTGAGCTTAACTTTGCCTCTGTGCTTACAATGGAACAGACACTATGAGAAGTTGGCAGGAAAATAGTCCTGTGTTGAGTTTCTTACTCTGCTTCCTCCTGCC
Source organism: Arvicola amphibius (assembly GCF_903992535.2). Lineage (NCBI taxonomy): Eukaryota > Metazoa > Chordata > Mammalia > Rodentia > Cricetidae > Arvicola > Arvicola amphibius. Next base: position 25,557,969 of record NC_052064.1, read on the forward strand.
CTTCCTTCCAAGTCATTGCCAGTACTTAAAGTTGGGTTCTATCTGTCTATCTATCTATCTATCTATCTATCTATCTATCTATCTATCTATGAACACAAATTCCAGAAATACCCAATTCCCTGGTCTGATTCAAGACTATTGAGTTCCTATCTGTTCCTAAATGTAGACATCATATTCTCTTATTAGTTTCATTGAAAATATGCTTCATTGTGGATTTCTCATGTTAGAGCTAGGTAATATAATATTGGTAGTCTCAGATATATTATTACTGCTCTACATTGGAATCTCATATAGGATTCTAGACATACATCAAAAACCACCTCTATAAATTTGTGTTTGTTGTTTAGTTTAATTAATATATATATATATATAATTAATATAAAACATTTCTTCTTCTTGCTCTTCTTTTGAAATGTTGCTGAGAAACACTACATAGAGTGGCCAGAGGTGTGAAAATTCATACAACCAACACTTATGGGAGAGTGGTTGCATACACCATACAACATGTCTACCTGTGTGGCATTAACACTTCCATGGAGGTACAGCAGATGAACCGTGAGTCTTTGGGGCAACTCATGTTAAATAACACTGTATTCTACAAGAATATCAATTAATTCATTAACTGTTATCATGACTGCACATATACTTAAATACAAGCTAATTGATAGAAATAGTTTACAGTAATATATATATGTTAAGAATAATATTAGTTAGGAATAAATATAAATTTGTTAAAATGTATATTAATTATACACATAACTTTCTTAATATAAATATATTCTTAATATATTTACATCTTTTATTTATTATATATTTATTCTTTATATATATATCGCTCTTTTTCTTTTCTTTTCTTTTTTCTGAAACAGGGTTTCTCTACATTGACTTGATCTCCAAGAACTCCCTTTGTAGAGCAGGCTAGACTTGAACTGACTGCCTCTGTCTTCTGAGCACAGGGATTAAAGGCATGTACAGCCATTGCCTATATATATATAATATGCATATTATATATATATTAAAAATATAGAACTAACATAGAATTGTAGTCCTATGATCTGACATTATAAAGACAAAGTATTAAGAAAGGCTTATGAATTTCTATCTGATATAGGGACATATTCCTCCAGTTAGAACAATACTCATTAGGGATAATACTAATTCTTTTGGACAGACTAAGTGCTCAAATGGTCAATGTTTGCTAAGTTTCTCCTTCATAGGTATTTTAGTTGACTTTGCCTGGATTAATTTGAAAGCTTACTTCTCTATTATTTTTATTCAAAGGGACCAGATCACAAGCTGTAAAGCAGCAGGGTTAACACATCTTGCCCACGTATTCTCAGTATATGAAGTTCATTTCTCATTTCCTAATATAATTGGGAACTCCCGTCAGGCAGGCCAATGGGATGTCTGTCTCCCCTGTCTCGAATATGACACATATAAAGATACCCATGTTCACAGGCCCCAGCGTGCTAAATGACAAGAGCAATCTTAAGCCACATTTCTAAACTTACTCCTTCTGTTTAATGAGTATAGTGAACAAGAAGTTACGTTAAATGTATGAGCACTATCTGGAAGATGATAATTAAAATGTTGAGAAAACATCTTGCCTATTGATCCTTCGGCTTTTGGGTAATTATATATGACTGAGGAAAGTCAGGAAAAAATAGTGATTGCATTTTGACTTTTATCTCCCACATATGTTTCTAAAATTTCCAGAGATTTAGTCCACATGAGTAGTGTTTGATTTGATCCAATTTAAATAGCTAGGGAATAACAGGGGACTAGATGGGAAAACGGTCCCTGTCGTCAACAGTCTCATTATGAAATACTTTAATGCTTTCTCCATTGTAGGATGAGTCATCTTGGAAAGCCAGAAATAAGTAGCCTAAGAAAGTTGCATGGAGGCAGAAACACCCCAGCTGAGAAGGGATACCATTGGACCGCAATCTGGCTCTGCATCAGCCAGTACTTACAAGATGAGACATGAAGCCTGGCTATGAGGAAGTCACATTCTGGATAAAAAGCAGCCTTGCATCTCTAGCGACACAGAATATACAAACTGTATGTTTGTATATATACATGTTTATATGTATGTTTATATACAGATATAAAACTGTATGCTCCTCAACCTTCTGTTCCTAGAGAACACACCTTGCCACTTCCACTCAGTGTCCAAGAACATTAAAAATAAATAGGAAAATTATGAAGAAAAGCCAATTTATTTGCCGTCAGGCCTGGTTTCTCCATCACTCCTCAGACCGAAATCCTTCTTCTGGATTCGCTAGTCGACAGAAGATGCAGTCAGCTAAACTGGCTGACTAATTAAATCCCGTAGAAATTTAAGCATGCAAATGAGGTAAGGACAGCTCCTTCGATTGTGATTAAATTTTCTACTTGGCTAAGTATTTATTTTCATAGTAAAAGCAGCACACTGGGGACGAGCAGGAATAGACTTGAATGAATCGGGAGGGTGGCTGTGCACTGAGAGGGACTTTGAGGGCGGGAGAAAGGATACCAGTTTTAGTACCAGCTGTCACTTCATAGCCATAGCTCTTGATCTATCTCGTGTAACGGCTGCCTACCTATGGGTCCTCACCCGGTGATGCCCAAGTTGGTCAGCTGCCCTCCTCAATCACAAACAAAGCCACAGCCTTCCCGAGGTCCAGCGATTCTATTTATTTCTGTCCCATTAGTTCCAAAGTCGTTTTCCTTTATTGCTTTGTCTTTTGGTGTGGCTGGGTACTTTATTTTCATAGTTTGTTTCTGAGTGTTCTTTGTAGGCCCAAGGCTAGCCTTCTGATCCTCTTCCGCAGGGACTCCTGCCCTCTGACTGGGACACTTGCTGTCACCTTTACACCCTTTTTACTCCAGGCCAAGTGGTAATGACCTGCTCTGCCAAACCAGTAGTGAGCAGAGGCCAAACCAGCTTGCCATCCAGATAGGTCACTCACATTCTGAGGCAAAGAATCGCTGAGGAGAAAAGACCCCTTAGCACCCAACAAAAAATCTAATGAGCGTATCTCTGTAGCAGAGAAACGTCCATGACTGATGGTCCGTTTTTCATTGTGGAAGCCGTGGGAGTCAGCAGGGCATCTCTAACTATCATCCACCCTTAACATTAAGTAGACAGCCCTTGCTCATTTTATACCCTACCCCAACAAACTAACACATGCTTCTCCTGGAACACCATGAAGTGACAAACACCTGTTATCCCCGATTCCCTAATCCTAGTCTTGAAAGAAGTTTTTCTATTGTGTCAACTATTTATCCTGAACCTGCAAATGTCTTTCTTGGAAACTGTGACTCTCCCAAAATTTTCTGCAGCTAAGTGTAGCTATCATGGTGTGCTCCTGTTGAGTTAGGAGACACTTATGGTGTCTACAGCCTGACCTGCACTGGGCTCTGCTCAGCTTTAGAGCTCTGCTTTCCTCAGCAAGTTCTGCCTAATTGCCTTTTTGTTTGTGTGTTCTTGTTGTTGCTTTATTTCTCTGCCTGTAAATTGCTGGCCTATAACAACCACGGCACAAAACAAGAGAGAGAGAGAGAGAGAGAGAGGAGAGAGGAGAGGATGAGAGATGAGGATGAGAGAGAGAGAGAGAGAGAGAGAGAGAGAGAGAGAGAGAGAGAGAGAAGAGAGAAGCAGGAAAACAAAAGAAAAATAATTAAACACGTAACCTTGAAAAGCTAAAAAGCTCATGGACTGATTTCCTTCCTTCCTTCCTTCCTTCCTTCCTTCCTTCCTTCCTTCCTTCCTTCCTTCCTTCCTTCCTCCCTCCCTCCCTCCCTCCCTCCCTCCCCCTTCCTTCTATCCCTTCCTTTCTTCCAGCATTCTTAGAGCAACATAACTAAAGAACTCTGAAGAATCTGAGTTTAAGTGTGTCAGAAAGACAGATGTTAGTGTAAATTATTTACACTGTCAATGCATTCCTGAGTATGATCCGTTAAATAGTATCCAGTACATTTTAAAGTTAAAATCTAACATGAGTGCCTCCATAAATAAATAAATAAATAAATAAATAAATAAATAAATAAATAAACAAACACTTGCTAACTTCAGAATTCAAATCTGCAAAGATGCACTCTAGGAGATAACCCCCCTTCTCCAAGAGACCATAAATTGAACAAACACTTTTTCTATAAACTTGATATGTAAGATCTCAAGGCGGATCTCTATTTGATTCAACTGTCTGTACGTCAGTAACCAATATATATGTATTTAAAGATACCAGTTGTCATACAATACATTTCCTATTTTTATACAAATGTATTTAATATTTTTTTAAAAGAAAGCAAGGCTTTAAAAAAACAGAAGAACAAATGGAAGCCCTAGTCAGTATATAGTGAGGTTGATTTTAGGAGCTAAGAGGAAGCAAGAAGGGATTGGGCTCACAATCCATGTGGTTTTCAGGGACACTTGTGCTTACCTGTGGCACAGGATCCTTCCGAGACCACAAGTATCTCGCTCTGCTGCTTGCAGGCAGCCTGTCTCAGGTAGCACTCATTCTGGTAGCTCTCTCCATTGGAGCCACACACAGGCACATAGTCACTGTTGCACTGAGGAACAAAGATAAACGAAATCACTATGGTTGTTATTGGATTCTGCATCCCTCAGATATCCCAAGCACAAATAACCACTTCCAAAACAAACCACTCCTTTTGGTTGTCAGTGATCCCTGTTGCATCCTACAAGGGTTTGCTTTGTAAGGGCATCATCACCAAGAAATACACAAAGGGCCATGTCATGTTGGCCAATTTGTCATTTGATTTAGGCAGAGGCACCACAAAGTATTCAAATTGATTAGGGGATTCCAAGAAAGTGACTGAGCCATTAGCCCACAAAAGATGTAACAACAGGAACACCCAGATTATTTAATTTTTCCTGATAGGTATCCTTGCTGACTTCCTATGGTGAAAACAAACAGCTCAGCCAGGTCAGGCTATTAAAATCAAAGCTGACAGCTATCTGTATTGGGAGCAGAACTATTTAGCTGAAATTTCAAAACTAAAATAACAAAATAAAATACTTAGTTACTCCTTGGTTATTATTATTTTCTATTTAATTTTAATCTTGATACATTAGGAAATATTCAGATAAGATATTGATCTGTTAATTACTGCTTATCATTAAAACTTTGAATATTGATAAAGACAAAATAAAGAAGCAAGACTTCAGAATATAGAAGGAAAACTTTCACAAGTAGTGAACTGCATATCAAATTTGTTGAAAATTCCAAATGATAACTATTCGTGTTTGTTTCAGAAAGAGAAATGCTCATTTTTTAAAAATAAGCTCATTATAAAAACTACATATTTCTACAATGGAAATTAGGCAACCTACTGGGTACAACCGTCATATTATAATCACACTCTAAGACATTAGAGATACTTGGCTGTGTCCTATACCTGCTAATTACACCAGGATGTGATTATCTGCTGATTGCTATTACCGATGCACTTCATTGTTTAATTATAACAAATGAAATGATCAAGATGATTATTCATCAAGGCTTGCCAATGCCAGAAACACGGGAAGGAATACCATGCGTGCAGATCCATGTGGAAATGCTTCTCTGTTTTCTACTTTTCATTAAAATGTTTGAACTTTGGATATGCTATAAAATGTACAGTACCCACAAAAATAAATCAACAACCTATCCAGGTTTCAAGGAAATTTTAATATGCATGCTTATATGTTTAAGTTTATCACATGTAAATTTGAACTCAATGATTTATACCAAAGAAAAAGAACAAAACAGGTATGAGATGAGAATTAATTTGAGAACTTGAGGCATATTTTATTCCATAATTTCATACAGCACTTGTATCTTTTTATTCACAATAATCTATTTACTCCTTTCTTACCTTTACATAGCAAAAGTTTTATCATCCTTACAAATTTATTTATTTATGGACTTATTTTGTGTATATGCCTGTGAGTTCATGTATATGCACATGCCTGTGTCGGGGAGCAAGAGGTTGACATCAAATATCTTTCTCACATCTTCCCCGTCATTTTTTTTTTTTTTTTTTTTTTTTTTGGTTTTTCGAGACAGGGTTTCTCTGCAGCTTTTTTAGAGCCTGTCCTGGAACTAGCTCTTGTAGACCAGGCTGGCCTCGAACTCACAGAGATCCGCCTGCCTCTGCCTCCCGAGTGCTGGGATTAAAGGCGTGCGCCACCACCGCCCGGCTTCCCCGTCATTTTTGAGTAAGGGTCTTCCCCTGAATTTGAAGCCGACAGACTCAGCTAAGCTGATCCCGGGATCATTCTCCCCATGATGTGGTCACTGATGTGCACTGTCACACCTAGATTCTTACATAGAAAGTGTGGATTGAACTCTGTATTCTGCCACAATAAATTCAGTTTCTGAGCATTTCCCAGTCTTCCACACAGACAAATTACCTGTGATGTAAATCAGTGGTTTTTGCCTTTTATACACCACTGAATAAATTATTAAATTTTGCTAATTGGTATTTTTCCAAAGAGCAAATCCAAATCTTAAGGCATTCATATTAGGATAGTCACTACTGCTAATAGCACGATTTCCTAGATATTTTAGGAATCTTTAACTTTACTTCTACAGTTAAACAGTAGGCATTCTGGATGCCTTATATGCACTGAGTAATTCCATTCCACATTTATACTCTTGGTTCATAAGCTGAGTGTGTTTACATAGCTATATATGAAATTGATTTGATTATGATTTTGGGTAATCTGTCACTACTATTCAACTCAACAAGCAGTTCATTTCTGATTCGTGCAACCCGTGGACTGTATATCTTCATAAGATTTCTGTGTACACACACACACACACACACACAAGGACACACATGCACACACATACACAGACAGACAGACACATATACACACAGAGACACACATGAACACACATATACCGACAGACAGACAGACAGACAGACAGACAGATAGATAGATAGATAGATAGATAGATAGAGAGATAGATATATATAGAGAGATTAAATTACATTTGATTTCTGACTACTGTAAGTGTATCTGCAGTGTTACTCAAGGCAAAGACAATAGCCAAATTACAGTGAGATTTCAATTTTCCAATAATAACTATTAAACAGTAAAAGAAAAGTTAAGGCTGGTGCTAATTTCATATTTATGGCCAGAAGACAACTATGACCACATACTGGGTAAATATGCAGTGTTCAGCACCTGGGACAGCAGAATATAGTTGGACTTGGGGAGGTCTCTAAAGCTACAGTACTGTCTTTGGGAGGTCTCTAAAGCTACAGTACTGTCTTTGGGAGGTCTCTAAAGCTACAGTACTGTCTGAGGGCTTGGAGGAGAGAAGAAGGTCAAGGAAAGAGATGGAAACAATATATACAATAGACTAGCTTCCCTTTTTCTTACACACTAGAGTTAAAAATTTATGTGGGCGGCTGGTTTATAAATTTCTTATGCTTGGATCTGGCATTCTTGCCCCTGGTCATCTTTTCTTAGCTAAGTTTAGCAATGTTGGGTGTGCAGATTATTTGAGTTCACAGTTTCTTCTCTCTAACTCTGACGTTTTTTTCCTTCTTCTGTCTTCTCGCATGCTTCAGAAGGTGAGTCAACTACCAGGCCGCCGGACTGAATGGAGGATGGGAAGCTCTTATTATCTTTGTCAAGGGCGATGACACAATGCTGATACGCATCTTAAAATAGAGAATAAACTGATAGAGTGCTCCTATGTCACTTCTGGGGATGCACTGAGCCAAATGTGAACAGTGTTTAAAGCGGAGCTGCCAAGTTCCATGCAGAAGCCAAACGGGGGATTTGTGTGGAGCTGAGAAGAGCTTAGCTGTAGATTATCACCATGATGCCTTTGGCCCTTGGTACCATGACTTGCACAAAAGGAAACGGATGCTCTCAGGCACCAAAACTCAAGTGTGGATGCCTAGTATTGGCTTGTCTTCTTTTTCTCTCCATCTTTCTGTAGGGATTGGTTATGTTACACCATGGCTAAAACGTTGTACATCCATAGTTTAGTTTCTTCGTCTGAACTGGTGAGTGGGGACATGGGGAGAACTAACAAATTTATGCTTTAAAAACATAGGATTCGTTATAAATAACACCTATTAAGTGGAAATTATTTGGCATTCATGACACATATTTTTGTTAGCAGAGTCACCAACTGTCTCTCACGGTGAAGTGCTGTTTGTAGAATTTGAAAACAAAGGCGTACACTCCACAGCTCTAGATGAGAATAGGCTAACTTCTGCACCGAAATACGCCAGATTCATGAAAATGGTTAATGGAGGTAGTCCTGGCATTGTTCAAGGTCAGAATAAGGGAAACTTGATGTTTAGTAACTTACTGCATGGTTGTTTGGTTAAGAAAAAAGAAAAATCGAACCCAGATTATGGTTAAATCTATAAATGTATGTGTTACACAAACTTCTAAGAGGAATAAGTGATTCAGTTTTTCCTTATGTCTTTGAAAAATCTCAAATTTATTTTCCAAATACATGTTTTCAGTAGAATGACTTTGTTCCCTAGTTTTCATATTGCTTAAGACAGCCACACACTACATTAATGGAGCCAACAGCTTGAATCTCTGAGATAGATGGAATTCATCTTTGCTACCAGGGAATAAAAAGACCATACAAGTTTTCACGTGATTTGATGCTTGTTTGGTTAATACAGATTTTCGGGCTGAGATTTCAGCATCTAGAAGCTAAATGTGACTAAAGTTACGTCTATTGCCAGCACCTTCCACAGAGTCTGGCAAGGAGATGGTTCTCAACAGATGTTAAGTGAATTCTGTTACATTCCCAGTTGTCAAAGACTGAGGAAGAATGGCTTAAGATAATATAGTACTCTTTTGGAGGAGAAAATGTTTAAAAATCTGTATGTGTTGTAGTTTGACCATTCCCCCGGTAACTTTTACTTCTTTGGGACTACACCTCCCTGCATGTATAATGTTTGTGGTTTTTAAGATGGGTGGGTCTTTGACTGTGGTGGGTGTGACCGTCATTCTCCATGTCAAGTCACTGAAGAAGATGGGTTTTACTTGGCTCCTCCTCTATCTCTGGATGCTTGCCCTTGAAATGTACCTGCCATGCTATGTCAAATCCCAAAGTAGCCCATGCACGGAGGCAGAGGCAGAGAGCAGCCAAGTTCTGCAATTGATGGCCAGGCATGAATTAGAGCCCTGAACTGAGCATGCCTTGAATGGCAACTCCCTAGCCAGTGATGACAGAGAGTACAGATAAGCTGGTTCTAATAACCTCATCAAACTAGAGATCTACGAATAAGATAAAACTTTCTTCAGTCTCTTAAATTTGGGGCAAAATTTAAAGCAGCCCCAGCAATTGGACATTTTAGATATAAGACATAGTTTATTAAGTGCAAATATTTAACACCGAAATTAGAATATTCTTGAGAAAATATAAAGTTACCTCATAATTTAAACCCATAAAATTGTCATTGATCACTCTGTGACCAGAACTAAGAACCACTGTGTCTTTCTCGCTTCCTCCCCTCCCACCTTTCATGTCTTTTGATCTTCCTTCCTTTCACCCGTCCACTCGTCTGCTCTCAGCCTCTCAGTCTTCTCTTCACAACTGATTTACCAGATCGACTAATATATCTTTTGGTACTGTGATAGGAAGGTAAGATGCCCAAGATTGCACGGCATTTTAATATTTTATTTCATGATCTAAGAATTATTGGTAGAGATTTAATACCCCTTCTATCCAAGATGTTTAGGAGGATAACGTTTGAAATCTTGGCATTTGTCAGATGTCAGGGTAGACTTTGCTCTTTGAGCATCCGTATTAAAAAAAAAAATATAAAATGCTTTTAAAAAATTCAAAACATTTTAAATATAATGATGGATTGAGAGTATTTTAGAATTTTGGTTTTATGGATGATGTTCAACTTATATTGCTTTGGTTGTTAATTATCGTCTATAATAAACTGGCACTGTTGTGCTATTGGAATTCTTCTTTGCATGCATAATAATATTGAAAAAATAGAAATGGGGTACTTTACAAATATATCAGTTGGTTTCATACTCTAGGAAAATGACTTAATAGTAAAATATTTATATTAACAAAAATAACTTTCCTCATCTCATAAATGATGTAAAGGAATGTAAATGTCATTGGTAGAGCACTTCCCTCTCACAAGTGAGGTAGGTCCTGGGTTAAATCACCAGCACCGTAGAAGAAAGAAGGGAGAAGGGAAGAAAGGAATGATAGAGGAAAGAAAAATGAAAAGTGAGCCAGTTAACCAAAATTACCCAGTTTAGTTGTAAGCATTGAGTGAGTTTTGAAGGGTAGGAATTAATGTCTGTTAAAGCATCTAAGGGAAATCAGGGTCATATATGTTCATTCTAGTTTTGAGTAGTAACACATACTACAAGACATTATAAGTTATGCACAGTATGCATATTTATGTTTGAAATGTATCTCACATCCAGAAAGACTAATGACACATCCCATTTTAAATAGAATAACTCATGCTTATATATGAAATTGCACAAGAAACAGAAGTTTGGGATACTATATAGAAGAGATTTTCAGACTTCATCCTTTTTGCCAGACAAAAGTAGGAAAACATAAAAGAAAATCAAGTCCACAAAACAACAACAATCCATAAAAACTGAGAGGAAACCAAAGAACTCCCAGCTTAGCATAGTTTCTCATTTTCATGTAATTTGCACAATTTTATTTAGACATCACTATGATTTAGATAGTCAATATTTCTGATAACACATAAAGTATAAATTTACTACTAGAGAGATCTTTTTTCTCTTGAAAGACTGATTATTGTAAAACACACATTAATAGCAATATAATCCAGTAGTAAATTAGGATATATAAACTTGTAGTATATATTTTCATTTATTATTTGAAAGCTACTCCATAGTTACTTAAGTTAATATATATTGGCTGACCGATGTATGAAAGGTACAAATCACTTGGCTGACAACCACTCCCCCCATGACAGCTAAAAATCAAACACAGTTCCTTTAAGAAGAAAATGATATATTTCAATCTCCTGCATTGGCCCAGTTAGAAGTCGACCAGTTTCTATTATTTCTTCCAGGTGAAGTATCAGAAAGACAAGCTCCCATTTGAGGAATGGTCTTCATTAACATTCTATGATATTGACAAACTTACTTTCTGTATACACGCTAGGTTACAAAAGGAAGAGAAAGGCATGGGGATCACCCAGTTTTCAAAAATCTGTAAAATTCCGTGGGCCTTCAGTCATTTATCCAACGTGGTTTTTCCCACTTGGTTTATAATTCCTAAACTTATCAGTGGGTGTTCTCACGCTCTACCACCCCACGGAGCTCATCAGAAGAACGTGATTCGTCACTGGCTGTGGTAGAGACTTTGAAAGTTGATGCCACGTGCGTGCGATCTTCACAGACACATTTATGATGCGAGAGCAATAGCTTCAAGAATTTTAACCTACCAGTTGGCTCACTCTGTTTCTCAAAAAGGAGAAAATAATACCCAAGGAGCTTGAATCTTACCTAAAAGTAACTCAAGTCATATTTTAATGTGAATTCTCATATCTTCACCAAGACAAATCCCCAGTATTTAATATTAAATCATTTCTCAGTATTGTATAGTAAACCAGATATGTAGATATGACTTATGTTTTTATTTGTTCTGTAACTTTCTTTTTTTCATAGAAATTTGGAAGCATTCTTGATCTCGAGTGTAGTATATATTAGATATAATATGTATAGTATGTTATATACTGTATAGTACATATAGTATAGTATAATATATAGAATATATACTGACTCAGTATATATTAGATATCAGTGTGTGTTTTTAAATGTAATTCAATAACTATCAAGTGTATTAGTGCGACATCCAAGTGATTTAATGCAATATATGATTATATGAATATTTTGGAAGAAAGTCCAAGAATTTGTATGGTGGGAAATGTGATAAATAATTATTTTAATAACAACAATGGTAGTATCAATTAAATTCAATTTTGGAAACTATTTCTGATGATACTTCCTTTGTAAAAAATATGCTTATCTCTCCAACTGTTGCAACCTTCCACGACACATGGCAAAGCTCACACCTTTCTTCTGCTTAGGACTCAATTTGAGGTTCTAAGTGCTCATTTGGATTCCTAGGAGACTCTGTTGTCATCTAATGTGCTATTCTGAAAAACTTTAACATATATTAACAAGGCTCATAATTTCCAAATTGGCACCATAGTTTTGGAGTGACCTTAATAGAAGTCAACTTAAAATTGTCTCATGTTGGCAGGATAATGAAAGGAAAGACCACTAAAACAGAGAACAATAAAGTTAAAGAAAAAGAGAGATTACAACTCAGGAGAAGAAGAACCAAAGTACAAACTCACACCTGTTATCCACTGACCTTTGACAAGGACCCTCAGTCAAGGGACCTCTAAATGCATGCGTTCCACACCTGAAAAGTAGACCCCAAAGCTGTCTGGCTTCAGTGGCATTTCTAACTATGGCGCACATACCACTCTCTAAAAGGCCTGTCTTCTTGACACCGGCTTGCTCCCTTGGCAGTACCTTTATGTGATGCCAGCCTCCCTTTGAGTCTGCATAGTTATAAAATGCCAGATGATGGGTTGCAGAAGCCCCCTCTCTGCCTTGCAGTTTTTGTAACGGGTTGAAGGTGCAGATATCAGATGTCTTACCTTGAACTGACAGACGCAGGTCACAGTGTCTCCAATCCTTAAACATTCCCCGTCAAATTTACAGGTGTTGGTGTCGCACAAGAAGAGATCATTTTCTCTGTCATCGTAACCTCAAGTTTAAAGAGAAGGCTCCAGTCATTTGAAGATGCTATGAATTCTTTTAAGAGAATGCTATTTTGTGGCACTAACAGAATTTTCTTAAAATTTAATTTCAACAGCCACAGATGTTCCACAAGGTTGCTTTCTACTAACAATCTCAAAATCTAGACAAGGGATCAATAATATTTTATACTTCTATAGCAGTTTCCTAGTAAATTCCCTTTCAATATCACCTTTTGAATTTTAGCTTGGATTAATGCTGACTATGAATGGAAGTTTGATATTTGCTTCTCAGCTTCCTCATCCCCCCTCACTAAATAGACTATTATCAGTGACCCAAACTCAATATTTTTGGAAAATCTGGTAATGGTTTGTGAATGCTATTTTAGTTTTTTATCTTTAATTATTCTTTGCTATAAGGTCTAAAATGACTCTTAGTCGAATTTTTTTTTCCAGACAAAGAGGAAGCAAAACCTCAATAATAAAGATAAACAGGCTTGGCGTTTTCTATGAAGGTCTCTCAGGCTCAAAGGAAGATTGATCACCTCCCAGTTAACAGGGGGTGGGAAGGGGCTACCAAGTTCTCAACAACCTTCCTAGAAGTGCAGGTCATTCTTTTTAGTTAGCACACCCACCTTTGAGATATATAGCTCAGAATGCATTTCTTCATTGCCAATGTCACATTTAAGTTAATTCTTTCCTGTACTAATACCAGGTAAGAATGAAGCAAACTAGTCCTATTCAGCATGAGCTACAATCAAATTTAAGGATTTGTTCCCAGGTGGAACTTATTCTTTTAAAAAAAATAGCCTATAGGAATGCAGGCACCAAGAATAAGCTAGATACATGTTGAGTTTCATAAAATGCCACATTTAGATATTACCCAAAGCAGAACAGTCAATCCACTGACCCAAATATCATGGAACTGTAAATTTCAACTTGTCTTAAGAAAGCCCAAACTGGATTGGCATATATTAATTGCCTCTTGGGGTTTTTTGTAGCCATTCCTTAGAATGCCTCCAGCTATAAGTTAGACTTAATAATCACACCCTCTCAACAGCTACAGGCCCTTCCTTTCACCTATATTTCTACAAAAGTTCACCTCATTCAATTGTACCAGGGTTTTATTTACAGAATATGAAATGCTATAAACACACTTGCTAAAATGAGATGGGATCAAACCGTGAGGACAATGGCCAGGCATGTTTATCAAGTTTAAAATGCCAAAGCTATCATACCACGGTTCTTCAAAGTAGGCTAGAGTCTCTCCCAAGGAAACATAGACCAAGCCAGGAAGATTGCAATAGCTTCAATCTTTGGGCCCTTTTCAATTAGTGCTTCAATAGGGTGCAGCCTGTGAGGCTTGAGTATTCTGACAGGGACTGAATGAGCAAGAGGACTGCCTGTCACTCCAGGAATCCCAGTGCAGAAGTGAAGGGGTTGGAACCCACTGTGGTAGGGGCACTATGTTTTCAGAAGCGACTCTTCCAGGCTTGGGGCATCCCATCCTGGCTGGGGAGAATTTGTAATCGCTTCTTTTCTCAACTTCTGTGCTCCACATAGGAGCTGGGAAAGCCTGGGTGGACATCTTTGGCTACAGAATCAACCTCTTTCAAAATCAATGGCGTTTGCAGCCACAGAAAGAGAGAAAGGAGGGAGGGTGACAGGGGAGAGGGAGGGAGAGAGCAAGAGGGCGCACCAGAGAGAGCAAGAGAGGGTTAAAGAGCTATAGATAGGGGTTGGGGGGAGAGCTATAGCAGAGGAGGAAAGAGGAAGAGGGAGAGAGGGGAGGGAGGGAACAGAGAGGCAGAGAAATGAGAGAGAGAGAGAGAGAGAGAGAGAGAGAGAGAGAGAGAGAGAGAGAGAGAGAGAGAGAGAGAGAGAGAGAGAGAGAGTTCTTGGAAACTTGCCTCCTTCAGAAATATCTGTGACCCAGTGCCCAGTGCTAAGTAGGAAAGCCCTGCATTCAGAAGCATTTTTTTTTCCTGCAGGAATTAACGGTTCCCCCTGCAGTCATCAGTTGATTTACTGCTTTCTCGATTGTTCTTTCTCATAAAGTTATTTCTCGCACAGCTAGGCTAGACTTTTTATTTTTGAAACGACAGGAAATAGTCTGTTAGGTGTTTCCCTAGATTCGAGAATCCAGAAAACTACCCCCTAGTATTTCTCTAAATCCTCTTAGCTCTAATTTGAGGGCAGACATCCAAGGTTCCCCCACACCTCCACTTTGTTCCTATCCCAGCACGCCCAGCCCTGGCTGAAGCAGTTCCCAATGTTTCTCAGGATGGAGGTGGGAAGTCCTGGCTTCCAGGCAGTGGAAGGAGAGGGGCTGGGCAGACGCACGAGGGTGGGTCGGCAGGTCTGTACAGGTTACGCGCTTCTGAGGGGTGAAGGGCTGGAGGGCTGAGGGTCTGGACTTACCGGAGCAGTTCCAGCCGGTGGGCGTTTGGCAGTCACTTAAGGAGGTAGGGAAAGCAGCGAGTTTCACCGGGCGGGCTATGATAAGCAGCGTCACCGGCAGCAGCAGCAGCCAGCAGAAACCCTCGCAAAGTGTCCAGCTGCTGCACTGCCGCGGGGACTCCCACAGCACCATGACTACTTCGCGCAACTCTGCAGCAACCAACGGCTTCTGAAGAACACGGGATCTCGGGGGCCACGCAGCGGGCTACTGAGCATCCCGCGGACCACGGCAGCAGAGGAGGCGGCGGCGGCAGGGACAGCCGGCTCTGGGGCTGCGGCCAAAGGAGCGCATGATCTCAGGAGTTTCAGCAACATCCAGTAACCCGGTTCAGCCCCGGGAGCGAGAGGATAGTCCACTGAGAAGCTTCGCCCCAGATGCGGGGAGCTGCTGCCATAAGGAACAGGGTTGCGGCAAAGGAGGAATAGGAGACAGAAACCAGGAGGCAGAGAGGAGGCAGCCAGCGGGCAGGGGAGAGGCGCGCGACTAGACTGGGTGGAGGGACAGTCACAGCGCCCCGCAACCCAGCCGCCGCCTCTCGCGCTCTGCCGCCCGCATCCCTCTGGCGTTTGGGAAGCAGCAGGTCCTTAGCCCGCCCGGGGTCACGTGGGAAGCGGCAGTCGGACTCTGATTGGCGGAGCGGGATGCAGGTCCCGGGAGGGAGGGGTCGGCGAGGAGGTGCAAGGAGGAGGCGGCCACCGATGCCACAGATGGGCTAGCTCTCTAGGCTCTTGCCCTAGTCGGGCTGGGGCGGGGGGGGGGAGGGGGGAAAGGATGACTCCTGGGAGAAGCTCAGGCTTCAGGGCGGCTACTCCCACGCTCTTTCATCTCACTTGCCTCGCTGCTCTGCTCCAGGACGCCCCCTACCCTGCGTTGGGGTCCGAGCTTGCACCTCTCTTCCGTGCGTGACCCGGGCTGCCAGCACCCGCTGCGGCTGGGTGGCCTTGTCTTCCAGCTGGAGATGGTAGGGGCGGAGGAGGTGGAGAATCAGCAGCCGCAGGGCAGCGAGGGGGAAGCGAGCAGGGAGCAGAGGGTGTCCCGCTGGCGCCGGTGGGCCGGAAAAGGGATCCAGGCTAGGCATGTCGTGGTAGCATAAAAGCATAAGGATGCTTCTTTAGGCGGTGGCCGAGAAAAACGGGTGAGAGGTGGCCCTGGGAGAGCTAGAAAGCTCTGTAAGGCTTAAAGCAGCAACAGCATCCGCTCCCTGAGGAGCTGCAAACCCGAAGGTGCTCTCCAGGCGGGTGCAGCCAGTCAGTCTCCCTGGCTCTCCCAGGTCTCCTCGCCCCTCCTTTTCCCTTTCCAGGCTCTCAGCAGCTCAGACCCGCTAGGGCAGCTGAGGTTTGAGTCCCTCTTCCCCCGCGCGCTCTGGAAAAGCCTGGAACCTATTTGTGTGGCTGTCTAAAAGGCGCAGCCAAATGTGCTTGGGAGGTCAGTTTTGGTTGGGACAGGTGGCCCTGAGGAGCAGCAAGACGTTTCCCTGCATCTATGCTGAGGATGGGTTACAGGGAGAATCCACAGCCAAGTGGCGCCTTGGAGGAGAGGATCCGCTTAAGCTGCACGGGCGGTAGCCCCCGGGCACTTTACTCCGCAGCTGCCGATCACCAGTGACCTGGGAGAGGCAAGGGCATGTAACTCGGCTCAGTCACTAGCTCGCTCTGCTAGGTTCTCTTTCGCTCCAGAACTCGGGAAACAGCAGAACGCTACCGCCTTCCTTCTGTTGCACTCCACGCAGTTAGAAGCACTCTTTAGCTTAATGGCATGTTAGCTTGTAGGGCCCAGAGCTATCTGGGACGAGGACGGAGAGGAGTGTCTGCCTCCCGCGACTCTAGTCACTACTGCAGTCACAGGGTTCCTTGCAGCAAAGACTTCTCTCTCTCTCTCTCTCTCTCTCTCTCTCTCTCTCTCTCTCTCTCTCTCTCTCTCTCTCTCTCTGTGTGTGTGTGTGTGTGTGTGTGTGTGTGTGTGTGTGATCGTTCAGTTATTCAGGATTTCTTTATTTTCCATCTGCACCATACATGTGTATTCCCTCTCGGTTTCTCTCTCCCTCCTCTTCCTTCTTTCCCACTCCCCCCCTTCTCCCCTTCTTTCAAGAGCTCGCATAGCCTTCCTCCTTTCTTAAATTTCCTTGTATCCTCTTCCAGACGCTCCTGCATCTTGACTGGGAGCATTGTTTGAAGGCGCCTAACAAGCAATTAGCGTACCTTACCTAAATCACTTAAAAGAGGCTCTAACAAGCTTTGAAAAGGGTACTCTCTACCCTCTGCAGACACCACTAGAAAACAAACTGTACCAGAACAATCCCTTTAAGTATGTGACCTCCAACCTCCTCCCACCCGGATGCCTTTTAACTTCGCCTTAGAGAGACGTGATCCCAGAGCACCTCTGAGCGTCAAAGCCACCTCTCTTTCTTCCTCAGTGTGGAACCTTTCCCTTTATCTCACAGATCGGGCCCCCTCCCAAGACTAGCTTTTCCCTCCTCTGCCCACCCTTAAAGATATCTGAATCTTGGTGTCTCTTGCCCCAGGCAAATAAGCGGCCACAGATCTCAGCGTTCCACTCAATGGCATCTCTCACCAGCGAAGACTCCATTAACACAGATCAATTTGACCAGACGTTGGAGGCATCAGAAAAATCGGCTTTTAGATGAAGCAAGTGAGTTGTTGAAGGTAAAGGAATGCCCGGAAGATGGAGCTGCCAAAGATATCGCAAAAACAAAGAAACAGAGCTGCGTTTCATCAGAGACTGCAACAGACCTTCAAGCTTAGCGCAGACTCAGCCACACCAACCCCACAGTACAGAGTGAGAACCTGGGATTTTCCATACCAAGGCTCGACCGGCGATCAGAAACTAATTAGGCGTGTGAAAACAAGCTCCACTTGAACTAAAGACAAAGTCCTTCAGACACTGTGCTTTTGCGGCGATTAGGATCGGAAAACCAGAGCTAGGGATGCAGGGCTTGACTATAACGTAGCATTTTTACAGAACCTCTTCGCGAGGAAAATTGCTATTGCGTTCTCTGCTAAAATTTTGGCTCGTGTTGTAAGAATGTGTATTCTTCAGACCCTTTGCCCACAGTAACTTAAAACGTCCGCGGAGTCAGTTGCTGCTTGTGCATGGTTAGCACAGTCCCCTCCACGGGGGTTCTTTAAACTATTAAGCCAAGCCCTTGGAACCAAAGCCTTTTGGTTGGGAAAGCTATGCCTTGCCGCTGCGTCCCTTACTAAGCATTTGGAGGTACAGTGCCACCAAGAAACGGATTCTGCAACTGGCAGGCACCACCAAGTGGCAGAAGAACATCATTCACTGAACAGAGCGCTGCATTGTCCAATATGTAAATAAAACATGCATATTATTTAGTCTTCATTAGGTACTGAGGAGCTAGACGTGCACGTTTTATTATTGTAGGATTGTCCAATCGCTTCATATCTTTCCCCCTAGATTCAAATCAATTTCCTCATTACCATTAACTTTCAAAGTATGCCTACAAATTCTGCCTTGCATCATCTATTATATGATTATTGGTAATTTAAGTGAACTCATACCTTGGGTTTTCAAAGTTCCTATTTAAAACAGTGCATGATGTTTTCAATATTCCTGAGTTAGAATACTTTAGTTGTGGGACACATAATCTGGAATTGATGCAAGGACACAGAGAGGTTGACAGGCATTCAGATAAAAAAAAATTGCAGGTAGGTGTTTTGCTTTTGCAGAAAACTATTTAAATTTATCTTTTTGTTTCCAGCTTTGTGAATTTAAATAAATTTGCATTTAATTTGGATGATTTGTATGATAGTGAAATTAAAAAGTCATAATTGGCCCTTCCCCTTTCCTCCTTCCCTCTAATCCTTCCCATGTATTTCTCATAAATCCATTTCCTTTATTCTTTAGTTTTGTTACACATGTGCATACGTACAAAAGATAACTTTAAACAACATTTGGGGAGAGACTGGGGGATAGTTCAGCTGCAGAGGATTTAGCTCTTATACGGGAGGCTCTGGGTTTGATCCCCAGCACAACAACAACCACAGACTATTTTTCAAGTGGAGCAGACATCATCAAGACCTGTGAGATTGCTCAGGGCTTCTGAGAACGGCGAAGAGAAAAAGGGATTGTTCTAGAAAAGCAATGTTGAAGATAAATGAGGTTCGAAAAATAAGACACGAGGGATTTGTTCTCTCTGTAAGGCTTTCTGATTGTTCAGTAGAGGGAGAGAGGTACAGATTGTGCTTTGTAGTATGTCAGACATTTTAAACAGAAAGAAACATGCCATTGAGTCCCTACAACACCCCTTTGGAGACCAAAGTGATAACTAGTCTTGTTTTATGAACAAGTTGATCAAGCATTTTGGAATTTGGCAAACTTCTGTGTAACATCAGAACACGAGACCTGCTACCGTGTTTATTTTATTACTGTCCCATTGAGACGGACTATGTGAGCTCTTCCCATGAAGAGGTTTTGTCTGCTCTTTCATTGGTGTGCACAATCACCCACTTGCGTTAACTCTCAAGCAGGAGCAATGGGATTCAGTGGTTTTTATATCTGTTTGATCATATGGTTAACTGAGATTGTTTTTACCTTTTAAATTTATTTTTGTGTGCATGCTTGTGTGTGCCACAGCACACATATGGAGGTCAAAGGACACTTGTGAGAGCAGGTTTTCTTTTTCCATCCACCACTAGGGTTCAAGAGATCAAACTTGGGTCATCAAACTTGGTGATAAGCACTAAGCTATCACCTGACCCAGGAGAGTTTTAAAAATATATATCATTTATTTGTGAGAATATAATCACACCATTTTCTCTTTCCTTTTCTTCCTTCCAAACCTTGCCATTTACCCTCCTTACCCTCTTTCAAATTCATGACCTCTTCTTTAATTAGTTGTTGTTACACACATTAAGACAATGATTATCTTGTGCTCTGTCTGATATTAGACAGAATTTTGCTGAAGTCCAACAGACTTGATACAGTTTGTCCACAAAACAAGAATAGTTGTTGTCACCTTTGTCATAGAAAATAAATGACACACTAAGAAGATAAATATATATACATATATATATATATAAATAATATGGATTGTACATATGTATATATGTATAAATGTATATGTATATATGTATAATGTTACTCGTGTATGTTTTTAGGGCTGACCATTTGGTATCATATAACCATTTGGTGTGCTCCTCCCTGGAGAAGATTCTTTCTCCCACTCTTGGCATCCCTTGGTTTCCTGTGGTTCTTTGTGTAGGGTTGAGGCCTCTCTGCTTTTCCCTTATCCACTTTGACAAGTCTAATGTTGGCCTTGTTCAGCTCATGCTTAAGCAGTCACGATGGTGAGACTTAATGGGTGTACCTTCCCACATTGCTGGGAAACGCATTCCTACAGCAAGCTCGCTGCTCCTTTGGGTCTTATAGTCTTTCATCCTGCTCTGCTGCACTGCTCCCTGAGCTTTGGGTAAGGGGTTGCTTCAGAGATGAATCCATTAGGACTGGGCTCCACAGCTCTGCAGTTTGATTGCTTGTGGTTTTCTGCAGTGGTCCTCTCCTGTTGCAAAAAAGAAGTTTTCTTCATGAAGGGGGAGGATGCTACACACCTCTCTGAAAGTGTGTAAGTCCATATTTCACTAGGAGGATTTTTTTCAATTAAAAAAATGGAGTTGGATTCTGTCATCTGTATTTAGAAATTCATATTTGTTTGAGAACTAAGGTACTAGATGAAAGATTTCTAAACTCTGACTCAGGTTTCATGTTATTTTGGTAGAGAAGTTAACAGAGTCAAGACTTAAACTCTGTGGGTAGAGATGCCGTTGTATCCGCTTTATGCATGTTCATCACAAAATATATTGTGTTGCTAATAGGTCTGACTTAGTGACTATATGGCTGTAAATAGTTTACTTATTTGCAAAATGTTGGTGATAACACCTCCTCAGACTCTTCAGAAGTTTAAAAGAGGAACAGTTCATGATTTGGTGACATGTCTATAGAAATGGATGAACAGTTGAATCAATGAATAAATACACAAATATAGCATGTTCTGTACTCAAGAAAAAGTGACCATGGATGATTGATACAGAGGTACACAGAATGTTAGTTACTAATAATTTAAATAGAAGTATAGTATTGCTTCAGCACCTTAACATTTTATAGTTTAATTTTTAATCTACTTCAGATAAGTAAGCAAACGCAATGCTCCAAATCATATTCCTTTAATACTAATATGAAAAGTCACATATTAAGATGTAATATTTTCAAAATTTTAAATTGCAGGTGGTGGCGCACACCGTTAATCCCAGCACTTAGGAGGCAGAGGCAGGCGGATCTCTGTGAGTCTGAGGCCAGCCTGGTCTACAAGAGCTAGTTTCAGGACAGCCAAGAACAGTTAATGTTACAAAGAGAAGCCCTGTCTTGAAAAACCAAAAAAAAAAAAAAAAAAAAAAAAAAAAAAAAAAAAAAAAAAAAAAAAAATCTCATCGCATGATAAATATACTGGAGCGGTGCTTCTAGATCAAATTCTATTAACAATGTTTCCCAGAAGCTGTACTTAATCCTTGTTGACTTTTATCATACGACAGAGTGGTTGTATTTGCTCGTCTCTGTTTCATAGTTAGTTAGAAATGTGTAAATAACAACCGTGTGATTCATAAACAATTTCACAAAGTGGAATTTCCCCTCTACTTTGCAATTCTTGTGTTTTCAGTTGTTTTGGGTATTTAAAGTTTGGCTTTGTAATTTCAGTACTGGAGAAACAGTTTAGTTTTAGTGCAATGGGCCTCAGACAGATTTTTTTTTTTTTGTGACTTTATATCATATCCATCCAGGGAATTAAAATACACTGATTAAGAGTTCCACCCAACTCTTGGAAACTCTGAATCAAAAATATTGGCATGCATCTACAAATTCTTCTGGTGTTTCAGTATCATGCTTTGGCTGAACCCTGTTGTCGAGAGAGTGACCCTCCCCTCAGCGCACACATATCCAAGTTGGAGAAGCAGAAGAGTGAGTTTTTTTTCCGTCAAAGCTTTTAAACATATCTCACCAAAATACTTTCTGATACCAATGTCTAATGAAAGCAATATAAACCAGATGATGTTTGAAACCAGCTTGCCAATAGTTTACAGAACAAGAAGAAAACCGCTATCGACTTTCAAGGGATTTAAAAGCAACAACCACCTCAACTTGATTGGGTGTCTTTGTATTTACAAATTCAAATTGGTTTCATTGTCTGTTATTTTAAACCCAGCCTTAATTTGGTTCTTACTGTAATACTTTTGGTTTTAAATGCCTTGTGCAATCTTTTCATTGAAAGATAAAACTATTTTTCATATCTCTCCTCTTTTGCCACTAATGGCTATGGCTGAATTGTGCTAGATACATTTCTGGGTTTGTGAAAAGAGCTAGCAAAGACAGTTATTTCCAGTTTGTATTATTAGTACCTGTGATAGCTTGAAAGAAAATGGCCCCCGAAGGGAGTGGCACTAATGGGCTGGATGGCTTTGTTGGAGTGGGTGTGGCCTTGTTGGAGACAGTGCATCACTGTGGAGGTGGGCTTTGAGGTTTCTTATATACTCAAGCCACATGGAGCATCTCAGTTCACATCCTATTGCCTGTAAATCAAAATGTAGGACTTCCAGTTCCTTCTTCAGTATCATGTCTGCCTGCAGGCTGCCCTGTCCCATTATGATGTTAATGCCTGAACCTCTGAACTGTAAGCTACCCAGTAAAATGTTTTCCTTTGTAAGAGTTGCTATGGTCATGGGGTCTCTCCACAGCAATAGAAACCCTTACTGCAACCGCACTGGACTCTTTTATGCTCTGCATGTTATATCCATTTATTCATCAAAATAAACCTCAGTCATTGCTCCCAGTTTTCCCAAGGTGGAAATCGGGCACCTGAACACTAATGCTCTCAGCCTTGGCAAAGCCCCTATCTACCCTGTATTGGAAGGAAGGCGGGAAGGGAAAGAAAGGGAGGAAGACAAGGAGGCTGGTAGGGAGAGGAGAGAAAAGATGAGTTAGACTTTTGTCATGAGAGGAATCCAGGAATGGCCTCAGGTGAACACTTTTTCTTGTGGCTTCCTTGCATGCATTTCCACATTAAAAGCTCTGTGTAGCCCTGGAGTTAAATCAAACCCCAGCATATCAAATAAAACTAAATACCTGTTTAACTCTTTATCGAACCCATATTTTTTCCAATATTACTTGTTCACGGAATCCATTTTAGCAAGAGAACACTAAAATAAAGGACGGCAGTGGAACTCCATATGCTACTATTTACTGTATTGCAATAGTGGAAATAGTAAAGAAGGAAACTTCCTCAAAATACCTGATCATTGGGGCGAAAGAGTCCTGGTCGTCCTCTCTGACTCTCCCTGCACACAGTCGGGAGCACTGTCAAGTTAGAACAGCAACTTTCCCTGAGTTCTCTTCACTGTAGTGTTCCCTCCTGCTGGGAACACAAGGATCAGCTTTCCCCAACACCATCTTTAAAGCGCTTTCTTCAAGTTCACGAGACATGAATTTGAAATCATTGGCATTTCCCGAGCAATGTTTCTAGCATAAGGTCTGATGTCGGTGGTGTCGGATGATACTGCATTAGATGAACAGAATCCTATAGTTTACCTTGATTCACAGGATTGAGAAAAGGAGCTGACTTCCTTCTTTCCACCTTTATGTTGATCTCTTTATAGAACAAGTGTCCCTACTTCCTTTCTGGCAGGCTAATTAGAGATTCTGATAAAAGGACAAAGGGATCCCAGATGACAGGATTCAAGAACCTACAACATCTGAGCTGAATTGGTTACCCTGGAACAAACAAACTTGGCATGGGGGAAGCTAATTAGCTTCTCTGAGCTTCAACATTCTCTCTTGGTCAGAATTCTTCTTTTTTTTTTTTTTTTTAAACTTGGGTTGCAGTGAAAGTCATCTGCAACAAATGTGGACTATGTGCCGACACTCAAGGGAGGAAAGGGCCAGGTTATAGGAAGAACTACAATTTGCAAATAGAATTCTACAGATTGGCACAAGGGAAACCAGCCTCCCATTGCACCGTTCAGCACAGGATTCCTTTGTACACTCCAGATGTCTGGATCTTCCTTGGTCCGCGTGAGGTCATTTTCTCTGCAGTTCTGACATTCTAATTGTAGATACGTTTATAATTGTGTTTAGTTGTAGCAGGTGTCTACTGTACATTGCGTGTATATGAAATCACAAATGCTCTAAATTTCAGTATATACAATTATGGAGAAAAGCTCACTCCATAGTGAACTACTTAATCCACCATGGAACTAATTTATTTCTTATATCATGTAAGCTCCCAAATTATATTTCAAAAGTCTTGCCTTTCATATGCCTTCATTTTTTAGGCACAATAACGACATTCAAATAAGAGGAAATTTCAAAGACTTTTAATTCCAGGAATCAATTTTGTCTTTGCATCTATATGATTTTCATTGGACAAAAACGTGCATATACTCTCTTCCTCTAGCATGCATTTATCTTTTGATTTTTACCATTTTTGATTAATTTACTAAATAACCATAAGAAAATCTAAGTCCTTGACTGGATAGAACACTGTTTTAGACATTTAAGAATTTGATCATTTCACTATTTCTTATCATCAATTTTATTTTACAATTAACACTAATGTATTAATGATATGTGATTTTTTTTTGTAATGTTAAGGTTTACCTTATTTCCCACCAAAAGAACTCAAGACTTCAAGTAAGAGAACAGTTCCATTGGGAGGAGGAGTAATATTGAGTTGTCTGGCAAAACAAAGATTTACATTTTGATCTTAGCTACTCTTAATGAAGAACATATTTAAGCTGAGCATAATAATAGAAATACTAGAAGCATTTTTGCCAATTTAATTCTTATATATTTGCACACAGTCATGATAGTGAAAACATAATTTCTTACAAGTTCTATGATTCTCCATGACTTAACAATAATGCCAAAGTCTAATGCAATGTTAGTTGCTGGAATGCAAAGAGTATTGATCTTAAACATGTTCCAAAAGGCTTTAATTACCATGCCGGGATAGTCACTTGTATTATTCATGCAAACTGTGTTAATTGCAACACTGGTGTAGACGTAGGAAATAAGCTTCTTGCTTTGCAATGTTACATATTGCCATATCTGCTATAGACAATTTCAATATGCCAGTTAAAATGATCACTCTTTTCTTGTGATGAGAAAGAAATACAAATTGCCAATTTCAATCAAACCAACTTCAGAGTAGTGTTCAGGACATCGACTTTGAGTTCCACATTCTGGCTCTGAGCTGGAAACTGTGTAAAACTATCTTTACTAAGCCCCATTTTCTTACGAGCTGCAAATCTCCACACAGCTGTTTACCATTTTCAAAGTGTGGACAAGAGAATGGGACATCCTATTATTTGGTCCTTGCTGCTAAAATTCGAATCAGGAACCACGACAGACATTCCTGATGCCTTTTTGGGCAATCTCCCAAGCCCCACACACTTGGTAATGAGAATATAATCTGAATTCAAGATCTGAAGGTGTTTTAAGAATGTAAATAACTGCAGCTCTGTTACTGTTAAGCACACTGTGAATTATCCATCCTCCCGCCATTGAAAGACACCATTTCATCCTGTATCTCAGACTGGCTTGGAACTTACTGTGGAGGAACGAGCAGGGGCCAACCTTGAGCTTGAAGATCCTCCTGGTGGAGCTGACAGGAACTTGAGTTGTAGGTGTGGCCACTGTCACATCTGGAATATCTTATTTTTTCAAATGTGAACTTAGGACATTCAGAAAAAGCATACAAACCCACAGACTACAAAGACTAATTTACTCAGTTTACTGTGGAAGATTATGATATTTTTCATAATCCGTTGTCTTATTTCGGGTTACTGTTGCCGTGATGAAACACATTATTAGACCAAACCGAGGAGGAAAGGGTGTGTTTTGTTTACACTTCCATATTATCGTTCATCACTGTAGGGAGTTGAGACAGGAATTCAAAGCAGAGCAGGAACCTGGTAGCAGGAGCTGATGCAGAAGGCATGGAGGGGTGCTGCTTTCTGGCTTGCTCCATGTTGTTTGCTTGGCTTCATAAACAAAACTTAAGACCACATGTCCAGAAGTGGGTTAGCCCACAGTAGGCTGGGCCCTCCCACGTTTATTGTTAATTTAAAAAATACCCTTCAGGCTTCCATATAGTCAGATCTTATATAGGTGGCTTGTTTTTTTTTTTTTAACCTCATATCAGGTGAAATTTATGTCACATAGACATAAGACATAGCTGGCACATCCGTTATTTTTTGGTTGTTGTTTAAATATAGAACAATGATTCATTTAATGAAGTTATAAAGAGTATAATTTAGAAAGTTGAAATATTTTATGTGTTTTATAATTAATTTAAGCATCTTTATGATATTTATACTTTACAATTCACTGAAAAAGCGAGGAAGGAAACAAGATGTCATTGATCAGTGTGCCAAAAATGTTAATTTTATGGTCTTTTCTTCCTTTGGCAGGCTCATTGTTTGATTATGTATTTGTAACAATGTTAGTAATATTTACGCAGCACTTGTTTGCATACAAACTCTTTAAGTAATTCTCATGCCCATTACTAGACACATACATTTATTTTTATTTTAGAGACCCCAAATATAATACTTAAAGAAATATCCAGTGCTTTCCATCTGAAGTGCCAATACTCTGTGGGAATAAGCTTCCCTTCGGAGTTGTCGCTGTACGTACAGAGAGCTGAGAGGGCCCCTATGTATGTTATAAATATTGGTTTCTTAAGCTGTATGTATGAGTGAGCAATACTTTCTTCATAGCATGCATCTCCCCACTCACAACATTGTCCTTGAAATAGATGGCAATACACTGCATTTGGCTTATGTTTTAATCCAGCAGGATAACCTTGCTGTGGGGACCAGGCTTCAGCAGCTCAGGAATTGAGGGGGAGCTACTGAGTTGGCAAACTCATCACACAGTTTGACTTTCTATCTAAGGGAGTAAAGCTTAATTCTGGGGCTAGTGATAAAGGGAACACACAGACATGGCACACAGACACGGCACACACACACACACACACACACACACACACACACACACACACGCACACACCTTTAAGGTCTTTATCTCACTCTCATTTCCTTATTTCTTTTCTTTACCTCTATCCAGATGTATCCCTTCTTTGTGTTCTTATCTTTTTTTACAGTTTAGGTACCCCAACAGAATCTGTCCAGCGTTACAAAGATTACAATACAGTTACACTCTATTGTTAAGGACTACAATGTTACAGGTTTAAAACATCATGTTCTTCATAGCCCTTCCATGATTAAACATTTCACACATTAAAGGTGAGAAAGACATTATATCCAAGTGTAGCATGAAAAATAAAATCCCAGAGACAGATATTGGGGTTCAACATGAAGATCAGAAAAGCAAAACAGTCAACCAAAGATAGACCCTTTACCTCTTTTAAATCTAAGACCAAGATCCTGTCTCCATGAATCTTCAGACTCCACACTCACTTAGTTCCTGTCTTTTCCCCTTTATGTTCCTCTCTCTACCCAGGCATATTGCTCTTATCTCTACCTCCCTAGTGTTGGGATTAAAGGTATGTGTTCCCAAGTGTTGGGATCACCTTTGTATGAGCTCTGTTTCTCTTTTAGACAGATTCAATCTTGTGTAGCCCAGGGTGGCCTTGAACTCACAAAGTTCTGTCTGCCTCTGTCCCCTGAGTCCTGGGATTAGAGGTGTGTGCTACCACTCCCTGGCCTGTATGGTTGATTAGTATGGCTGCTTTGCCCTTTGGTCTTCAGGCAAGCTTAATTTATAAAAGCATAAGTAATATATCACTATATACAAGAACTCACATATAGTCATGTCCAAGTTACTTGTTACAGATTAACAGAGTGTAAGCAAGCAAGGTATTTTTCTGTTATTTTACTGGCAGGCTGTATTTTGTGGTTACAAAGGAAGGACCAATCTGTTGTAGGCAGCTACTTGTTCATTCCTGGCTGCCCAGACCTGAAATAATCACACAGAAACTATATTATTTGCAATACTGTTTGTCCAATAGCTTAAGCATATTGCTAGTTAGCTCTTATATCTTTGGTTGTTGACTGAAGTTTCTGTCCTGCCCAGTCCCGCAGACATTTAGCCCCAAAGAAACACACAGAGGTCTACATTAATCATAAAATGATTGGTTCATTAGCTCAGGCTTCTTATTAACTCTTATAACTTATATTAGCCCATAATTCTTGTCTGTGTTAGCCACGTGGCTTTGTACCTTTTTTTTCTGCGAGGCAGTCACATCTTGCTTGCTCTGTGTCTGGCTTCCTCTCTGTCTGGGTGACAACTGCAGCTGAAACTTTCCTCTTTTCAGAATTCTCCTTGCCCTGCCTCTACTTTCTGTCTGGCTGCCCTGCCTATACTTCCTGCCTGGCTACTGGCCAATTAGCGTTTATTTAAAAGTGACGGTACAAACCACTGTCCCACATTTGGTTAACCCATTTCTACTAATCTGCGTATCGCCACTTGGCTGTGGCTTACTGTATAAATCTCTGTCCCCAGCATCTGTCTCCTGTGTGGATACATGGCTTCTTTCTGACTCCTCCTTCTTTCTTCCAGCATTCAGTTTAGTTTTTCCCACCTAGCTGTACTCTTCTGCCCTATTACAGGTCAAAGCTGTTTCTTTATTTATTAACCAATAAAGCAGCACATATACAGAAGGACCTCCCATAGCAACAATCATTTATTATTTATCTCAAAAAGTAATCTTATTAAAAAAAATCTTAAAAGAATCACAAATTTAAATTAATATATATGAAAAACAATCAGTCAGTTTTACCTTCAATCCTCAGGGTATATACACAGTCATCAACAGTTTTTTTATATCAAGAAGCAGAGGGCAGAAATGGGTACTAATAATTAATCATAACCTTTGATCACCAACCCATCCAAGAAAGAAAGCTATGCCAGCCAGCAGTAGCCAGGCTGCCATTGTTTTGTTCCCTGACCTCAGTGAACTCCTTACTCAACCATGGGTCTTTCTAAACTTTAAACTGTTTCCCAAGATTTTCTACCTCAAAACTGTTAACAGAAACACGCTAATATAACCTTATTAGCAATTCTACATGTATAAATTCTCTCTAAGGATGGTGGTTGATTCTTTAATTTGCTCCAACAGCAATGCTTGCAAAAAGTCAATAATTATTATTGGTAAGTACCAGCATCACTGCCCAAATAAAGGGCTAGAAACCCCGTGAAAGTTTTCATGTGACCTATAGATTATGAGGGATGTGGTGATGATGAGAGAAACCATCAGAGCTGTCCTCAGGACCTCACGGCTTTGCCTCTCCAAGACTCCCTCAGACGTGGCTTTGCCAATTACTCCTCCGTGTTTCATGAGTTCCAGTGCTGCTTGTTGGTCCTCTTGCATGGCTCCCAACAGGATAGCGTATTTCTTAATTGTGTATCACTGAAAGCAGCCTACCATTTAGATGAAAGAGCTATGTTCATTGCACACGACTGGGAACTGGGAGGATATTGTGGTAAACGATATCAACAGTGGCCCCATTAATGCTGAGCTTATACCCTCATCTAATGGCTGATAATGCATCCTACATGACACACGTGAAGATAAATTTACAGCATTAATAGGCTTACAGTCCATGCGAATAGGCTATTTCTCCAACAAGTTCCCCTTCTCCAGTGAAGCGTTATCTTCCCAGCAGCATCTGATTGATGGGTAAAGGTTGGAAGATGCATATTTCATTTATTGACAACACATCAAAATGCCCTCGTCTTTCAGTATCCAAAACTGTACTCATGAGGTGTCAGTCAGCTCAGTCATTTTAAAATTTAATTTATGTACCTAAAGTTATTAAAAACTTACTTCAGTTGTGTATTCTTTTATAAAAATGATTTTTATATGTATATGTGTGTGTACGGTATGAAAAAGCGCCATATGCACTCAGGAGTGCACAGAATCTGAAGAGGTGTTGGAGTCCCGTGACCTATAGTTACAGGCAGTTGAGAAACTCCAGATGTGGGAGCTGGGACTTGAACCTGAGTCCTCTGTAAGGCAGCAAGTGTTGTTAAGCACTGATCCATCTCTCAGACCTAGCTGTACATTAAACGCTAAAATGGCTTCCTTAGGTTTTGATCACAAGGAAATAAAGTGATGTTAATTAAAGTAAAATAAATATTAAACCTTAATTTTCTTCACTTCAGTTTTTTGTGATAAGTTGAATTTGAAGTCTCATTAACTTCATTGCCTATTTAAGTATAGACTTATAAGCATTTTCCTTAAATATTCATATCTATATATTTATAAGTTAGGATATCATGTTGTTGAGAAGTGGATATTATTTATGGCTATTCTGAGAAAAGTGCTAATAATCTGCCAGTATAATATGTTTGCTTATAGTCTCAGAAAGTTCAAAGATAACTCTAGAAACCATCTGTGATTCTTAGCATAAATGTTATTTTTTTTTGAGTATACATTTGTTCTTCATAAGGAAAATAATGTCACCACATAACCACATTATGTCAGCTATCTATGATAAAGGGAAGGATTGGGGGCCTGGAAGATGGTCAGGGGGTAACGTGTTTGTTGAGCATGAATGAGGAGCTGTGTTCAGATACTCAAGAACTGTGTAAATCATTGGCTACAGCAGCATGAATCTGTCATTCCAACAATGGTAAACAAAGATAGGAGATTTCATGGAGCTCAGTGGACAGATTAGTTAATGAATAAATTTCAGTGAGAGACCTTGTCTCCAAAGATAAGGTTTATAAAGGAAGACATAAGGGAAGAATTTGGTATTAGGAGCATCAGAGTTTATCCCATCATTGACTTGGCTTTGTTAATATTTTTAATAAAGGCTGCCCTTGTGATAAAAAGAGACCTGTATTACGAAATTGCATAGGCTTTCATTGAGGGATGAATAAAAGAATATACAAATGTTGAATACATAGCTTATTATGAAGAAACATGCTGGTATACTATTTCCATTTAGTATCTTTGTATCTTAATTTAAATGTGAGAGGAGAAGCATATTTCATTCATACACAAATCTAAATCAAATCATACATATTAACTTTCATACACCACTTCTCATGTTATTCAGTTCCATATTTAGATGTAAAACAATAAATTGAAAACACAAAACAATGTGACAAAATTAATTTTAGCTACCATTTTGAGCTTATTATAGCCTTCGAAGCATTTTTGTTAATAATTTGGAGCTAAGTATATCTCAGAGTTTATCAACAATGACTATCACCGACAGGAGGCAGTCAGAATAAGATCTGCTTGGTTTGTGACTCGGCATATTTGTCCTGATTCTCATGACTTGTTAAAGAAGATTTAATGCTCCTATAAGTAAATTAAAGAAACACTTTTCATGACCAAGGGAAATGAGAAAAGAAGTTTGATCTCCATGTGAGCCGTGAATACTTCTACCTTCAATCTCACTTCTATTTTTCTGAGTTATGCGTGAGCTGAAAAAAAACATTATATAAGTACTTTAATCTTCTGGTTAAACTGGAGTATAGTTAAGAAATATTATACCAATAAAATAACATAATTATGTAATTCTCAAATAAATGCTTCTCTATATAGCATGTGTAGGAAAGACTATGCTGCTATGTGGTTAAGCACAATTAATAACTATTTTCTATTTTTAGTATGTTTACATGTTGTTAGTAACCTAGGACCCCAGCTGGGTCAGTCCTTCTCGCTATTGTCATGTCACATATTTAGTAACATGGTCACATAGTGTGAGATTGTGTGTGTGTGTGTGTGTGTGTGTGTGTATGTTGTTTTGGGGTGTGTATGTGTATCATAGGATTGC
Source organism: Arvicola amphibius (assembly GCF_903992535.2). NCBI lineage: Eukaryota > Metazoa > Chordata > Mammalia > Rodentia > Cricetidae > Arvicola > Arvicola amphibius. Next base: position 25,590,030 of record NC_052064.1, read on the forward strand.
AATTGTATTTTATCTCACAGTGACGGATTAGATCTGATCCACCTTTGCAATACATCTAGGAACAAGAGCTTCCTCTGACAATGAAAGCAGAATAAAGAAGGAAGTGAATCTACTTTTCCCAGAGCTAGACGCGTGTCTACCACAAGCCACACTCAGAAACAATTTGTATAAATACAGAAGCTGGATAACTGAGTGTTGCAAGAATGGAAGGGTAAACATAATCAGATATGACTGATCACACAGGGGACTGTAAACCATGACACAGTTTTTGACTTCGTGTTCTCTGCAGAAGTCTTACTGAGAATCTTCTGAGACCAGATTCCCATTTCTTTGTGCATGCAGGTACGCGTATGAGCAGATGGAGTCACTCTTATTCCTCAGAAGCTGGAACGAGCCCCTCACTGGGACTGATTCAGCTAGGTAGGCTGTCCAGCAAGCCCCCAAGATCCATCTATTTTGATATACCCAGAGCTGGGATCACAAGTGTGAGCCACTAATCCACTAGGCTTTGCTTTTTATACAACCACTAGAACCAAACTCAGTCCTCATGCTCACCTGGGCGGTGCTTTTCAGACTGAGACATCTTCCTCAGTCTAAGACTTACATTTCAAAGTGATCTTTGATGTGGTTGAGCAAAAAGGACCATGAAGGAGCAGACAGGCAAGTTTTGGGGTTTCTGCAAAATTTCTAATAGGAAAAACAATGAAGTCATGTATCATGCCATCTAGACTAAATGATCAGAGAAGGATGGACAGAAAGTGTAACGCTTGCATCCGTTGTGGGTAAGGACTAGATTAATGAAATTCTTTTTTTATATGTTAGGAGATAGAAAGTGACAACTATGTTTAGGTCACTGATACCTACTAGTAACATAATTAATGTTTTTTATCATTTAAGGGACTTGACTCCTTTGTGGCTGATGAATGAGGCTATCATAGTTTATCTTTGAACCTGTAGGGAGTATTTCAGACCGTTCCTAGAATTTGAAACCATTCATCATTCATACAAACCAGTCATTCGGTACTTCTTCTTTTTTTATCTATCACTTTCCTGGCATTAAACTAGAAATTGGTGATACAATTAAAAAAAAAAAAACAAGATACATGAGTCCTTTTCTTTGATGGCTCAGAGGGAAGAATAGAAAAACTTCATACCAAGATTGAGGAACATTTTAAAAGTGTGAGAAACAAATAATTTGTGGAAATAACATAAAACTAAGAAGTTAAGCTTTCATTATTTTGATTAATATTTCTTATCTCAGAGGTGGAGAAATCAGTCCTGGAGCTGGGGTGAAGTTCTGTAAGAAATCTCACATGGTGTACATGAAGCCTGGGATTACATAACAACATTTCAGAAGCCAGGCATGGTGGCATGCCAAAGGAATTCCAGCACTCAGGATGTGGAGGCAGGAGGAGCAGACATTGGAAGGTCAAGGTCATCTTGAGCTCTCTAGAGAGGTCAAGGTCAATCTGGGGTACAGGAGACTTTTCCCCAATCCACCCCCTACAAAAACAAAGCACCACTGGAAAAAATAAAATTTAAGTTTGTTTTCTATGTCCATGTGGAATGAGGAAGGTGTAGCATTTATGACCAAATCCAAACCCAGACCATACCAAAACAAAATCCAACAAGTTTCAAGAAGTTTTCAGGAGAAGTTGTATGTGGAGGCTAGTCAAGTAAAGGGGCTCAATGTCCAGCAAATGATGGACAAGGATGCTGTCTGGGGCTCAGGAGCGAAGCTGCACACCTGCTTGTTTTTCATGGTAAAGATCTGGGTGTTGGAAAATGGACAATAGAGACATGAAGAGCCTCCAGCTGGAGAGAGATGGAGCCGTCACATGAAGGATGGTAAGACGGATGTCACACAGGGCTTTCTAGTTTCGTCTTGACCTGAGTTCTAACTGCTGTGATAGACTTCTAAGCTTTCCACGCAGTTTTCCTCAATGTCAAGGTCTTTACTGCTTCCGTTCTTTCTCTCTCCGTGCTACAGAGAGCTTCCAGGTGGTGTCCGATTTCTTCAAACACCGGGATTTATAGCTCAGCTTCTTTATGCTTCATAGCTAATCTACACATTCAACATTTTATAATTTCAGTGGCCGCTTTGGGTGGTCACAGGGGAGAGCCTAATCTCCAGTTAAGTGCTCCCTTATTCTTTTGCATTTTCATGTCTTCCATGTTTGGGGGGAACTGTGGTACTTTCCCTTTTTATATTTAGAACTATCTCACTTGTACCTATCACATAGTTCTTATCTTATATCATCAAACTCTTAGCAGAACAATTTTGCCCAAGAGAAGCCATTCTCTAAGATCACACACACACACACACACACACACACACACACACACACACACACCACACACACACACAATATTTTAGGAACCCAAAGAGAAGCTGGACTCCATTGGAGCCCCAATTTTCCTCCCACCCTTTTTCCATCGAATGTGGCTGTGAGGGATTCTGTGACCCCTAATTCCTTCCTTGCTTGTTCCCCTTCTCAAGTTCGGCAGCTGTGTCAGAGGTAGAAGATGGTGGCTATGGGGGGATTCCAGACCTGATCAGCCAGATGCATGGGCCCAGAGAGCAAAGTCACACGCCAATCAAGGCACCTGAGGTGCTACTTCATGGCTGCGATGATCTTGAGGTATTTTGGTGCTCTGTAAACAGCCTTGGCTTACGTTGCCTCTCTAATGGCTGCAGAATCATGATGCACAGCGATGGGCTGGGTGGCCAGTTTCACTAGGCACTGACAAAGCACAGCTAGGCTTAGGATTCAGTAGTGGACACTGAAATCATAAGAATACTCAGAGAGCTCACTGAAATGTTGCAGCAGGCAGAGCCTAACGTGCCTAGAAAGGTTAGCAGTGATAAAATGATATAATTTCCTTATATAACAGTGAAGAGGCCTGAGCTGAGAAAATAGATGAGAGGTAAGGTACTTGCCTAGGCTGTGGGTTGACTATTAAGTACTGCAAAGGAAAATAAGAGCAAACAAATATCAAATCATTTGCGTTAAAAAAGAAGGAATAAAATAGATAGATAGATAGATAGATGGATGGATAGATAGATAGATAGATGATAGATGATAGATAGATAGATGATAGATAGATAGATGATAGATAGATAGATGATAGATAGATAGATGATAGATAGATGATAGATGATAGATAAATAGATGATAGATAGATAGATAGATGATAGATAGATAGATAGATAGATAGATAGATGATAGATAGATGATAGATGATAGATAGATAGATGATAGATAGATGATAGATAGATGATAGATAGATAGATAGATGATAGATAGATAGATGATAGATAGATAGATGATAGATAGATAGATGATAGATAGATAGATAGATAGATGATAGATAGATGATAGATAGATGATAGATAGATAGATAGATAGATGATAGATAGATAGATAGATAGATAGATAGATGATAGATAGATAGATGATAGATAGATGATAGATGATAGATAGATAGATAGATAGATAGATGATAGATAGATAGATAGATAGATGATAGATAGATAACAGTCAAGTTACATGTCATGTTGTTAAAGGCAGAACCTGGACAAAAATTTCAGCAGCTGCACTAATGTTACAGTATCAATATGGACTGAGTCTTTCTTGGGTCTCTCGGAATTCTAAGCTCTTTTATCTTTTCCGTGGTTTTATCTTTGCCACCAATCTCAACTTGGTACATAACTTTGCCAAAAATCTGCATCCAAGGAAAGAAATTATCCCGGTCTATCCTGACGCTGTCACCAAATACCATAGACCAGGTAGCTTTCAACGGAAACAAATCTGCTTTTCGTTGATTTGGAGGTTGACGAGTTCAAGGCAAAGCCCAGGACGACCTAATGTCTCGCGAGTACTATACCGTCAGTTCACATGGGAGGACTGTACCCCCAATTCCCAGAAGGCCATCTTGCTGTGTCCTCACAAAGAAAAGGACCAGGAATCTGTCTGTTTCTCTTCTATGATGGCATTAATACTGCTAATGAGGGCTCTGGTCCAAGGATTTAATCATGTCTCAGAGGTCCTAACTTTATGTGCCATCATCACTTTCCGGCTGATAATGTCAGCATATGCAAATCTTAGGGTGACGTAAACACTCAGAACACAGCACTTTGTCAGATGAGCCCAAGAGTCAGACCACGAAGAGAACAAAGTGCTTCTTTCTTTTAAGCAAAGAAAACAATGCGGTTGTTTCTACTGAAGCATAAACAGCATACTCATTAACAATAATTTGTAGGTGTTTGATTTTTTTTCCAAATTCGAACAAATTTTAGGGCATGATCTTTACTGGAACAATTTTGCCCTTTGTATTAGAAAGAAAATAATGACTCAAAATTTTTTTAGAAAAGAGTGAAAAGTGTAGATCATAGAATGTCTTTGCTTATTAATATGGATCTTGAATTTCTGTAAATTATTTGACGTTTGACAATATTTATCAAGCTCTGAGCTCTTCAACGATGTGAAAAATATCCTGAAATTTGTGACTCATATTGCCTCATTTTCCCGGCCCTGTCTTGGACTGCATCTCCTGGCTTCTCATTTGCTTTCCTCCTTTTTTCTTTTTTTAAATCATTTATCTTATTTTTTGAGGATCGAAGGATTTATTTTGGCTTGCACTCCGGCACTGCGAGGTTGCCGTCTATCATGGTGAAGTCCTGGCAGCAGGGAACGAAGCAGTTTGTTCTGTGGCCTCCACGTTTGGGAAACAAAAAAAAGAACGCTGGTGCTCAGTTGGTTGAATCCACCCGGTATGGCAGGAGCATGCCTTGTTAAGATTGGTGGCTGCAACTCCCTGATGTATCCAATCTGGCCCTGTAAACGCAGCAGCAAACTACTTACTATGGCTGGTGAGGTCACGGGTCTCAGAGGATAACTCACTGCTGTCATCTTCCTAAACCAGTCCAGTTCCCAGTTCCCAAGGGCATCCTACACATCTTGTACCTACAGATAAGTGCAGCTCTCGCCCGCCCCTCATCAAAGTAGCGGCTTTTTTTTTTTTTTTCTGCAAATGTTAACGATTACAGAAATTTACAACTCGGGAAAAGGCAGAGAACAGCTGATGGTGGTGTGCTCAGCCCCAGTGTAGGCGCTCAACACAACCTCTACAGCCCAGGCTCGGGGACCCTAAGGAAGAGGGAGCAGGAAGAGGGCCAGTGCTCCAGGACATTGGTGGGGAGTCGATTTCCGTTTCTAATGAGGCTGTTTTCTAAAGCCCCACCTCTGACTCCCCTCATCCTCCTTTTTTCCCCCTTTATTTTCCCTACTTTCAAGTTAAAGATTATCAAGTCTATACGGATGAACTCGTTCTTTACTTTTTCTAGGCGACAGTTTGTATTTTTAGTAACCATTTGTAAATTTTAATACAAATGCACAGTTACCAAAGTTACCATGTTTTAAACTGTCATATTGTAAGCAGGCTTTTCTTACTCCACTTCTGCTACACCCTGTCTGCTATTATCCTATTAACTTAAAAAGAATTCTATTTGGGACGTTTGGACCGTAGGAATGCGTTGTACCATTTACCCCTCGCTAATGTAAAAGATCTTGTAGCAAAGTATTTCTCACTAGCAATTATTGAAAATTTCATTTGCTTCTTAGTTTTGTGATCATAGGGGAGCTTTGGTCATTTTATATAATATCATGAATGCAAAAGCCATCTCTAATAGTAGGAAATAGAATCAAATATAATAAATTGTAATCATTAAGCATTTCGAAAATACTTATACTGCCACTAAATGAAGCAGTGGTATTGCAAATGAACCAAACCCAAAGGTCAATAATTGCTTTTCATAAACTATTTTTATGGATAATGTATATGGCAATAGGCAAAGTTACTTTCTCCTATTCGTGGCTGTGCTAAATTATTTATTTTTGACCTTTTAAAAATCTCATGTTTTATTTTATAGATTAAAAAGCACAGCATAGTCAGGAAGTGGTGGCACACACCTTTAATCCCAGCATCTGGAAGTCAGAGGCAGACAGATCTCTGAGTTCAAGGCCAGTCAGGTCTACATTAATGAGTTCTAGGACAGCCAGGGCTACACAGATAAGCCCTGTCTCAAACAAAAAAAAATAATTATAAAACATGACATAAATACACATCATTTCTCCTTGATTGAATATATTACATATTACGTTGCTTAGAGAAAAAAAAGTAAATATTTAGTAAGTAGCAAATTTACTGAGTTCTCCCCCAAACAGAAGGCTGCCATGGGAGTCGTCTTACAAGCCAATCTTTGACTTCTCAGTGATCTTTTTTTTTTAAGGGCCATGCTAATCTACTCTGAATCATTCCAATTTTAGTGGATATACTACCAAAGCGAACAGTCTCACTGATATTTTTTTCTTTACAACTGAAGAAAATCGGTCCATTAAAAACTCCAGAGTGAGTTGCGATTCAACTGGAAAATTATCAAGACTGTGGACTTTAATCTATCTGTGATCTTAATACCAGTTAAATAGTAAATTTGTAAAATCATTGGCCATGCTACTATCCTTGGATACTAATCAGGATTAACTTAAATAACGGTTCCACTATCTAACAGTTGTATGAATTTGAACAAGCAGCTTAACCTCGCTGTATTTTGGATTTACCATATGTAGAAACTTTGAATAATGAAATTATAAAGAGCATTGCAGTGGGTAATTAATAACATATAAAACTAAAGAATCTTTCACTCTTTGCAGCATAAAATAACAGCTAATTAAATGTCATCTTCATTATAATTCATTAACAGAATGCCATAACCCTAGGATTAAAGGATTCTGAAGATCCTAAAGTGAGTTTATGACATATTACACTAAAACCAGAAGGGGGGAACTCAGTGTTCCAACACAGAGAAGATAAAAAGAAGTGTAAGTTATCCTGTGTTGATAACCGCATGTCACAAACATGTTGAAATACCTTACTTGGTCTTCTAAACATGCATCACTATTGTGTCAATCCAAAACAAAACAACATTCTCTAATTGTATGCCTATTACAGAGTGCTATAACTTTTCTATTTATGATAACAAAGAGTAGAGAATTGTTGTCATTCGGAACTTTCTTCCTAAATGTTTCTGCATAGACTTCTTTACCAATTCCAGGAATTTTTGATTCTTTAATTAACATCTTCCTGGCATTCAATAGGAGGTTTTAGGCTTTTAGTCTACTTATATTTTCATGTATGAAGGAAATGTAAATTATGATAATTGAAACTGTAAGTAACATATCCATGTACCAATACTTAAAAATATTATAAAGTTAATTTTATCTAATAGAGCATAAAACCATTGCATTAGTCAGAATTTTTTATAGGAACAGAATTTAAGAAAGCAATATATGTTCTTCATATATATTTTTTATATATGTGTATACATACATACACACATATGAAAACAGAGGGGAGGTTTATTAGAAAGGCTTACAGGCTGTGTACTGGCTAGTCTCATAATCTCATAGTGGCTGTGTACCAATGGAAGGTGCAAGAATCCAGTAGTTGTTTAGTCCACGATATTGGATATCTCATCTCGGCTGGTCTTCAGAACGCACCAGAATTCCCAAGAAGTAGACTCTAATAGCAGTGAAGGTGTGGAGTCTTTAGGGAGAGTGACAGCAAGCAAGCAAAGAGAGAGAGAGCACACTTCCTTCTTCCATGTTCTACAAGCTAAGAGCAGACGGTGCAGCCCAGATGAAAGGTGGGCCTTCCCACCTCAGAGATCTGGATTTGAAGTGGGTCTTCTCACTGCAAATGATTTAATTAAAAAAAAAATCCCTCCCACGTGGGCCTGCTCACTTCCTTGGGTTTTAGTTAATTCCAGATGTAGTCCAGATGAGAACTAAGGACAGCCATCATAATTCCACCTCTCCTCAGCTTAGCACACGATCCTATCTCCTCATGCTACACTTAATTTCCAAATGAAAACGGTAACCAGGTCATAATTAACCCTAACAGGATTTAACCATCCCATCTACAAGAGTAAACAGACGATACATTTAACTAGGTGAATTTGACAACCAAGGATAGCCATCACAGCAATTAATTATCATCTATTTGGAAGCCTTATTGGACTATAAAGATCATGTAAATTTTAATAAGGAAAAGGCATAGAATTTAAAGCTATTTTTCTGAAATTTGAGCAATGTTTCCTCCACTGAGTTTTAAAATGTGGCAGAGTACTCACGGACACCATAAATCCCCAGGAAGTGTAATACGTACTGTGCCCAGAAAGCCAATACAAACACGGACGGAAAAAACTTAATCAGGCCTATAATTAAGCTATTTTAAGTCAATTAGCTGCTCTATAGTAAGCATTTCATTAGGTAATGGCATTTTGTGTTTATATCAAATTTCTCTCCTGCGAAGAAAACAAGGGAGAGGCAGTAAAAATTCTGATAGACATTTATTTACCCTCTTAAATGTCATTTGGTAATTAAAAAAGAAGGAAACGCATTGGATGCCTATACATTAGAGCCCAAAAAGCACTTCCTTTACAAAAGATCCTGAAATTCAGAGTTCCTAGCTAGAGCCCTTAGATGGCATAAGGCATTCCTCAGATTGTGCCAGGATAAAATAGTGACGTCCCCATAAACCTAAGCCATTGCTTCATTCATTGACTCTGGTGGCAGTGCTGGCTGCCCCGCCAGGATGGTGCAAAGTGGTGGTATATTCCCATAATCTGAGTCAGCGAGTCATAGACAATTCTGAGAATTTTATATCGTTTCCCACTGAATGTTTTAGTAATAATGGAATTAAGTAGTTTTTTGGGGTGGGGGGAAGCTGACTTCTTTTTCTCTTCTTGAAGTATGAAATCTGAGCAGACGGCATCTCAGACTCTGTTTAGTTGGTTGCGTACAGTTATTGTTTGTCTTTAGGAACAAAAGCCAACTGCATGCATTCGGCTTGAGTTTGTACAGTGCCACATTGTCCGACACAGCTTGGTGACTGTGTGTCCCCTGCAGCTGCAGACTCATGGTCTCAGCCTTTGTTCGGGTCGTTGTTTTTGAAGCGATAAATGAATCTCTTTTATATTTATTTATTTTTTAAATGTTGGGCCTGCCCTTCTTTTTTTAAATTCACCTATGTTCTTTCTACAAAAATACTCCATTGGCTAAAATCAGGCCTAGGTAAATAAAGTATTATGGAATCAAGGTTGACTTGATTCTGTTATCACCGATTTCCATAAGAAAGAAGACTGAAAAGCCACGTTGTTAAAGTTATGCTCATATTTACTGGAAGTTATTTATACACTTGTCATGCTATTGACTAGTGGGTTGTAAAAGATTTAGTTATTTCCCTGCTTTCTGGGTAAATCATTATAATTAAGCATCCGAATGCCTCCTGCATTGTGATATAACTTGGATTCTCTTGAGTTCTAATTGCCAAAAGCACATTTTATGTCTTTACACCAAGAAAGTGTCTCTCAATCTATCTTAAGATATCTGGGGCACTAATTAGATATAAAAAATGTTCAGTGCTATCTGGCATAGCAGTTTTATGTGCCAAGATCATATATTTACTTAGAAGGCAATAAAAATTATTGTACATAAAATTATAGAACCCAATGGCAATCCAGAGCTAAGGTGCTGGGAGGGTTGGGGGGACTCCATTGTTTCCAGATGCTGCAATACATTTCATGCACGTTAGGTGATGCATTTCCTGTCATATATGCATGGCAAAGACAATGCCAGAATGGGTCTCCAGAACAGCAGAGCCGCCTGCTTCTGACACGTCATCACCTAGGTACAGTTCTCTTTGTTTCTTTCTTTACAATGTTAACACACTGAGTTTGACATTCTAGCTGTGTTGGAGATATAAGCTGTAATCCAAGCATTACAAGTTAGTAGACTAAAGCCATGGATACATGCCAAGTTTTTAACACCCTTCAGTTTGGGCACTCTTGAGACAATGAATTTTGTTTTGTGAATAAAGACACTAAAGTCTCCATCTTCCACAAGCAAGAGCTCATACGTCCATCCTTCTCAACACGAGAATGAGATCTACAGGGTCTGAAATACGGTGCTTGAAAATGCCCTTGTCCTATGGCGTTGTTGTGCATCTGCCTCGCTACAGAACAGTCTTTGCTTTGCAGCTCATCCTCAATCCTTATGCGAATCCCTATTTCCTTTATAAGGTTCAGTCAAGAAATCAGGCCTCTCGTGAGACTGAGTGACTAGGGAAGCTGTTTCTGACGTTGTCTTTGGCTAAAGTCGTTCTGGCAAAAACGTTTTTATTTATAATTCACACCTCTAGGAAAGTAAGTTGTCTCATTACTGTGATAAAAATATCATGAATAGCTGAGCATCACAAGACATAATTTACATGTGTCTCCTTTCTGTTCACCCTTCCGTGTCATTCTGACTTACAGGCTCATTTTGTTGCTTTGTTCATTGTATATTCAAAGTAAAGGGCTCTACAAGAACTTCTCATAGGCTTTTCTGTTTTTTTCCAGTGGTGCCCACTTTAATATTTCTAGAGTTTTCCATTTGTAATATAACATGGAAGCTACTTAATACTTTTTGCTGAACTAATGTCTTGATTATTATTTAAATAAATCTAAAAGTCAGTATTTTAGTTCCAACACAATTATAACAACCTTTAGGAAACCTAAGCAGAAAGAGGAAAATATCATCTATATTCAGATGATAGTGTTATAAAATCTGAACACACATGTTTATAAGACCATCAAACGTCCAATTCTACTTTAAATTCTAAAGTAATTTTTAATTACGAGAGAGAGAGAGAGAGAGAGAGAGAGAGAGAGAGAGAGAGAGAGAGAGAATCTGTATTATCTGTGTTTTAGTCGTTGGATGAATAAAAGTTTACAAACATGTAAAATCCTGAAAATCTGAAAATCTCAAGAAGCATAACTTCTAAGAAAAGATAAGTGATTTTAGTTCTATAAGACAGAAACACCTATAGCTCAGTAGACCTGAGAATTATTTCTCCATCTTATTCTACACATGTAAAATGAATAAAGGTCTCATGTGGTCATGGTGTAGATAAATGGAATTATCAAAACTAGAATAAAGTTTGTTCTAGACTTACCCTAAACATGCACTTCCTGAAATAACAAAAAAGAAAGTAACTACCCACCAGGAAGATGTAAAATGTCCTAATCCTGGAACTCAAGAAAACAAAGAAAATGCCACGGAAAAAAGAAAGAAAAAGGGGGGGGGGGGAGGAAGAAAGGAGAGAAGGAAGGAAGGAAGATTAGGTAGCATAAAACAAGGCCTACACTATAGGTAAGTCAGCAAAGTCAACATGGGCCATAAAATGGTCTCCACTCCCATTTCAAATAAACCAACAGGAGACCATGCACTATTCCTGACTCTTCTGTAGGTCAAATTGTAAAACCGAGAAGGAAAAGTTAAATTCAAATGAGACAAGTTTTCCTGGTGAAAACTTTAAGTCACCTGTGAGGAAACGCAGCCAAGGGTGCTTGAACTCCAGGTGGGGAAATACAGAATAGAACCGACAATTATCCACCAAGTAGCTGGAGTGTTTTGTTGATCTTCTCACTTTTAAAGTTGGCAGGAAACTTATGAAATTTCTTTCTTTCTGTATTCCTATCACCTGCGAAAGGAAGAATATCAGATTATCAAAATCAGTTCCGAATTCTGCTATTTTATTCCTGAAATCATACTGTGCCATGTTTTTTTTTTCTTTTTAAATCAAGGAAACAAATGAAAAAATATCCTTTTCATATGCAAATCGGGATTTGAAGCTGTCAGTTTTGTATTCTCTTCAGATAATCTGAAATGCCAAGCCAGGTAGGATTTCTACCAAAAAAGGCCAGGTGTGCCATCCACCCCAGGAGGAGTAATCAATATATTATTAGTTTGACTTGATCCATGTGAGCGTGGGTACATGCTTTCCCGGCAAAGGAATCACAAAGGAAAAGCAGAAAGACCAGACTGAGAGCTATTGCCGTTTAAAGATTTCAAGGTTCCTTTTCCTTTGCCACTTGTGAGGCCTTAGTCTAGTTTAAGGCTCTCCATTTGTTCTGACTCGGGAGCCCAGCTTCCCACCTCTCCACCTCTCTCTCTCTCTCTCTCTCTCTCTCTCTCTCTCTCTCTCTCTCTCTCTCTCTCTCTCTCTTAAATTTCAGAATGCTATTGTTTAGATTTAAACTCTATTGATCAAATACTAAAATTAAAAGTGTTCTCACACAGACCCACCAACCGACCAACCAGACAAAGAAACTGAACTCCTCTCCTTTACCTTGGCCAGTTTGTGTCCTCGAAACACACATTAGCATTAAGCTCACTTAGCTGTAGAATCTGTGATACAGTCCTTCGAGACTTTCCTTTAATGAGTTGTTCAACCCTCTAATGGGGTTTGAAGATGTGTTTCAGAGAATCTCATGGTGAGGTAATAGGATGTTCAAATCTCCGTTCAGACTCTATAGCATATGTAGAATATGGGAAAATGTGACTTTATGAACCGTCCTTCTAATTACGTTGCCCAGGTACCTAACACATTGCTTTTGTTGAAGAAAAGGTCAACTATGATGTTTTTGCTTTGACTTGTGACTGTCTTCTGACTACTGAAGTTGGACAGCAAGTTCATTTCAAGGGCTAAAGTTAAGCTTACAACTTTATCTTTGTCTATCATTTAACAGCTGCTGACTAGGTACCATTGGCTATGACTGTAACACAAAGATGCAAAGAAACTTAGACAGTAGTCAGTGCTTCCAAATAATCTACAGGTTTCCAAGCCATAATGGCTGCAAAAAGTATGCTGTTCCATGTCGTTCTAGGGAAATTCTTACATACTCATTGCTATCCATTAACATATAGTAAGGAAAGTTATCTTTGAAGCAGCTTGTAGCAAATATAGTATTATTATCAAATTTGGTTACCCATGCATATTATAGTTATTTGATTACCCATACATATTATAGTTATATTTTATATATAAAATACATGTTGTCATTGTATTTTACTAGATAAAGCTCCCCTTCTCATTTTCTACCTGGATTTTTTTTTTTACCTGTGATGTTACTGTGACAAAAATACATGGCAAAGCAACTTAAGAAAGGAAGGGGTCATTTGAATTTACAGTTAAAAGATATTAGATTATATTAGGCACTTTATTATTTTATCCATATGACTGGGAGCTATATCAGCAGGAGCAAGAGCAGACTTGTCACTTAGCATGCACAGTCAGGAAGCAAGAACTATAACTGCCCAAGCTTAGTTTACCCTTTCCTCTTCGTTCAGCCAAGGCCCACAGCCTCTGGGATGGTGCTACACATAGAGGGCTCTCCTCATTTTAATTAGCCTTGTCTAGATAACCCTTCCCAGCCTTGCTTAGTGACTTGTCTTCTAGACAATTTCAGATCCTTTCAGGCTGGCAGTCCTTGGATTGTCTGTGTATTACAGTATCTGATTTAAAATATACATTTAAAACATGATATTATTATTGGTGTTATATTTTTACTTCAGTTAACACAAAGAAGAAAGTTGAATTATTTCCTATATGAAGCATACGTGTAAATTTGTATTTTTAAATAAAATATTAATATGTAAAATGAATATATAAAACATCTGCTACTGAGCTAAGTTTAGAACACAAATAGATATAATTCCCCAATTTGATTATTTTAAGTGTAAACTGTCTCTTGGAATAGAACTGTTTTCTTAATCGAAAATATTAAGATTTCTACTCTTGTATTATATGGTACGCCCTTCATTTTATTCTGAAGGAGTCAGGCTTTTCTGCTCGTCTTTCTTCTTGAACTATTTTTTCTTTTAACTAAAACACACAGGAAGCACTTTTAATGCCAGAAGTTTCTTTTGATTAGAAGGATCTGTGGGCTCTTTTGTCATGGAGCGTGCAAGAGGGAATCTATAAGAAAAATAATATCAAAGCTAGAAATAACAATTTCTAAAGCCAAGAACCATGGCTAATGATTAAACCCGATATTGTAGCAGTGTTAAGATCGTGGACCTTATAGTACCTTCTGCCTTTACAGTAATGCTGAAATTCACTAATATTTATGAGCTTAGATCTGGATATGTCAGAATATTCCACCTGAAATGTTATTATGTTCTCATAGCTTTCATATTCAGCTAAAAACTTATTGTTTTCTCTTTATCTAGCAAATGGTATTTTTATTAAAAGAAAAAAGAAGTAAAATTACGTATACAGAAATGATTCTATGTATTATTACTAAGTGAGAAGGTCATTAGGGAATAAAGATATAAAGGTTTGAACATCCTGTGTTCTAAACCATTTTAAATTTGTATGAATAAAATCATACTAAATATATTTCAGTTTATTTAAATGTTATTAAAAATTTTGTAGACTTGGCACCTCTGACCACTAGAGACTTAACCATAACTGCTCCTGGATAGGAGAGTGTCTGGGTTCCTAGCTGGAGGGCCCAGCTCTCTAGACCCTATCATCCTGGAGGTACATCCCATGCCCCACATCGACCCCATTAAACCCCAGAGACTTGGGAGCAGCCTCCCTGAGCCCACAACCCCTACCCCACCAAATCTCTGACCACCAGAGCACTGGTCCTGACTGCCCCTGGAGAGGTAGTGTCTAAGTCCCCAGCTGGAGGGCTCTGCTTTCCAGGCCCTAAGCCACAGAGGAACATCCCATGCCCCACCCCCAACCACCAAACCCAGAAACGCTGAAAAAAAAAATGCCTCCCCAAGCCTGCAACCATCCCCCACTGCACCTGTGACCACCAGAACCTTGACTCAGACTGTACCTGGAGAGTAGCCTCCAGAGCTGCATCAGCAACTACCAGAGGCATGGCCCTGCCTGCACCAGGTCTTATCTGTATCAATTAGAGGAAGAGAGACCCCCTGAATCAGAGGCCCCACCTGCACTCCTTAAAGGAAGGCATGGGTAGGGACTCATGTTGAATGCAAGAATACATTCAATAGCCTATAGAGCAATATGGTAACACCTGAACCTAGTGGTCCTACAAAAGGAAGATCTGAACATCCTAACCCAGAAGAAGCAGAAGAAAACGTCCTTAATTATAACTTTATGAAGATGCTAGAGACCCTTAAAGAGAAAATGGAAAAAAAAATCCCTTCAAGTGAAAATGAAAAAAAAAAAATCCCTTCAAGAAATGGAGGAAAAAGACAAAAAAGAACTTGGAAGAAATCAACAAATCTCTTAAAGAAAGCCAAGAAAACCAAGAAAAAAGCAGTCAAACAGATGAAGAAAACAGTTCAAATAGTTCAAGACTTGAAAATTAAAATAGAGATAATAAAGAAAATACAAACTGAGGAAATTCTGGAAATGGAAAATCTGGATAAATAATCAGGGACTATTGAAACAAACATAATCAACAGACTGTGAGAGATGGAAAAGAGAGAATCTCAGGAGTTGAAGACATGATAGGGTAAATAAATTCATCTGTCAAAGAAAATGTTAAATCCAATAAATCCTTAACACAAAACATATAGGAAATCTGGTACACCATGAAAAACCAAACCTAAGAATAATAGGGATAAATGAAGGAGGAGAACTCCAGATCAAAGGCACAGAAAATATATTCAATAGAATCACAGAAGAAAACTTTCCCAACTTCAAGAAGAATATGCCTATGGAGGTACAAGAATCTTACTGAATACCAAGAAGACTGAATCAAAAAAAAATCCCTCCATCATATAATAATGAAAACACTAAACATACAAAAGAAAGAAAGAATATTAAGAGCTGCAAATTAAAAAACAAAAAAAAACAAGTAACATATAAAGACAGACCTATCAGAATTACATACGACTTCTCAGTGGAACTACTAAAAGCCAGAAGGTCCTGGACAGATGTGTGGAGACACTAAGAGATCACGGATGCAAGTCCAGAATACTATACCCAGAAAAGCTTTCCATCACCATAAATGGATAAAACAAGATATTCCATGACAAAACCAGATTTAAATAATACCTATCCACAAATCCAGCCTTAGAGAAAGTAATAGAAAGAAAACTACAAACTCAAGAAAGTTCGTTGCACCTATGAAAACACAGGCAACAGATAAGCTCACAAGACTGAACACCTACATTTGCATCCAAAGGGTCTCTCTTCTCCTAAGGTGTGAGCACTGAGATTTTAGCAGTAAATTAGGACAGGAATTTTAGTCTTATGAACGCATTTGTTACCTCTGAAAGCAGCCCAATACACTGCACCTTAAATACAGGAAAGAATAGAACATAGATATTTCCTGAAAACTCCAAAGTGGCATAGCCAGTATTACAGAAGATGATAATCAGCCAGCAGAGATGGAAAAATGGTATGGTTGAGGTTTTCTCTAACAAATATTGAACGTTTCAGAAGTGAGAAGCTCATTAAGATTGGCAGGCAGCTTTTGACGCCAAAGAGAGTTGCCACGCCAACAAGAAAATGCCACACTCTTTGGGATTTCTTGGAAAATAAAGCATCATTCTATGGCCGATGTATATAGTTCAGCAGGAAGGTTTTCAGGGTAGTAAAAAGAATAGTGAGTGTTTGAACCCATAGACTTGGTAGTCTCTCTGTGCAAGGCTCATGTGGAAATGTTGAAAGGATGGTTTTATGGTTTTTTGTTTTTGTTTTTGTTTTTTTTTTTGGTTTTTCGAGACAGGGTTTCTCTGCAGCTTTTTAAGAGCCTGTCCTGGAACTAGCTCTTGTAGACCAGGCTGGCCTCGAACTCACAGAGATCCGCCTGCCTCTGCCTCCCGAGTGCTGGGAGAAAGGATGGTTTTCACTGGAGCACAAAACCGGTGAAGCGCTGCTTTCAATTGTGAAATTAAAGGTTCAATAATGAGAGCAAAGAGGAAGGGCGGGGAATTATAAAAGACAAGAAAGAAGCTGCAGGGTGTAGCTGAAATTTTGTTTACATGGGTATGAATTCATTAAAAAAAAAAAAAAAGAAATAGGACAGGAAAAGTAACATAATCTCAAACTTTCCCACTTTTTTTTTTCTAAAAGCAGTGGCTCCAGGTGGTCAAAGAGATTTCAGGGGGGTGGAAAGTTAAAAAATCAAAAACAAAAACAATAAAAACATAAAAACTACTTAGTATGTGTATCCTCATTAAATTACGACAGCATTCTTTTAAGCCAGATGTAAATCTTGTCATTTTTTATGGGAATGAACACAATCTACAGATTAGCTTTCCCAGACTTGGATCATCAATCCAGGGTGCTTGGAGAAGCTTAGTTCTGACCGATGGCATTGGATTCCAAATCTCCACTCTCTCTAATATCTATATCCTCCTAAGCAGCGTTCTTCAGAACATTACACTCAATATGTATTCTGTAATAAAAAGATGTTTCATAATAAAAATTAATTTGAGAATTTTTTTGCACCACAGCTTCTCCCTAGCTACTTAAAAAATAATTATTTTAATAGTGAAACTGCTTGAGCCTATGCCCTGTGTGTGTAGTTCCCAGAATGGCCAGAAGAGGGCATTGTGAGCAATCTGATGCAGGGGTTCGGAATTAAACTCAGGTCCTCTGAAGAGCAGCCCTTGTTCTTTCCCATTGATCTGTGTCTGCAGGCCACATGCTCTGAGGCTATTTTAAATTTATAGTGACATCCCAAAATTCCCGAGGACTGCGGAGGAGGAGTAGGATTAACTCTGATCATCACAGAACTTTCCATACGAATTAGATTTTGGAGACGCTTCTTTGTGATTAAAATACAACACTCATTATGATCCAGAAACTCGGTTTTATTGGAGCCTTCACGCGCAGAAGGCCGACTTAACGCAAACAAGCATAAGAGTGCATGAGGGTGCGGAGAGATGTGGAAAGATGGCATCAGTGGTAAGTACTACGCCACAGAATGCTCAGATGGAAAGCTGAAAATGAATTTAATCGTCTACACAAGTTGGAAAGAAATCTTGAAGGGCTTGGAGCGAAGAAGTGATGTGGTTCGCACAATTCCCGTATGCTAAGCGTATTTAATAACAGCTACAGACATTTTAGCTAATAATTTCTCAGACATCACTACCTCTGCTAATATGTAGTGCCTCTGTCTTCATAAGAGAACATTTTATATCTCAAGTAGAATAAACGCCAAACTTCACTAGAATAATGGTTTTACGATTTTGGTCTGTCCTCATTCATCTGTTAAAGTCATTGCTTTAATGGATTTATCTTTTACCATGACTGAAAAATTGTGGAATAAGAAGACCCAGGGCAACCTTAACTGCAGAAACTCTCTGCGATTAACAGCTCAAATGTTTTCACATTCGACGTGTCAGTTGAAGTTTTTTTTTTCTTTTAAGTTGTGTGAATTGTTTTTCAAAATCAATAAGTAATGTTTTTAATGGAACTCCGTATCACTTCTGTTACAGATGTTTGAGGCACATAAATGTAAGCCTTTAAAAGAAACAGATTGCTTATACCACGTGCTCTAAAACACGAATATCCCAGAATTCCTTGTGGGCTCATCCTCACCAGTTGTTGATAATATTCAGATCTTAAAAACGTGACTTTCTGGAGCAGCCTCCCTTATCAGTTTGGTAGATTGGGATTAGGCATTTTCCTGCTAGACAACCCAGAATGATTTCTTGTCTTGAGATCATAAGTAATGCAAAGTTCCAAGAACAAAGATATTCACAAAGCCCTGAAAAGGATGACCTCTTAGATCAGAAAAAAAAGGAACTAAGGTCCCACTCATATCCTAAAGTAATCGCACAAGTGCAGTAGTGTTCAGTTAGCCAAAATTTATTAGAGAATCATATGTTTGGGAGAATCATGAGACCTCACTGATGCCCCTATAAGACAGGAAACCTGGCAAACATGAGAGAATAATCAATAGATAAAATCTGATGAATGCCTAAAGGATACATGCAAATATACATGTATATGTTTACATTATATATACATATACATACATATATATTCTCTTCAGATGTTTGTAAAGAGTAGGAAATTGTTGAAACAGCAAACCTGATAGACAGGAAGACCAAGACCCAAGAAGCTAACTGACACCATGACAAGATGCGCACAAGTAGATGATTGGGATTTTTTCCCTTTTACTGGAAATGGATTCTTTTCTCATACAATATATGCTAATTACACCTTCTCCTCACTCTACTTTTTCCAGCTTCTCCCCACCTCCCCTCCCTTCCTGATCCACTCCCTTTCTGTCTCTCACTGGGAAATAACAGGCCTCTAAGAGATAACAACTAAACATGACAAAATAAAATATAGTATTATAAAACAAGAACCATAATGTTGAGATTGGTCAAGGCAAGCAAACAGAAGGAAAAGAGACCCAAGGGCAGGCACAAGAATCAGAGACCCACTCGTTTGCGCTCTTAGGAGTCCCATAAAACACTAAGCTGAAAGCTATATTATATATGCATGCGTAGGCCCTGTGCTTGCTGCTTCAGTCTGTGAGTTCACGTGAGCCTTGCTCAGTTGATTCAGTAGGCCTTGTTCTCCTGGTGTCCTCCATCCCTTCTGGCTCTTACACTCTTTTGTCTCCTCTTCAAAGGATTTTCCCTGAGTTTTGAGAGGAGGGATTTGATTGACATATCCCATTTAGAGCTGAGTGTTTCAAGGTCTCTCTCTGGGTGTTATCTGGCTATGAGTCTCTGCATCTGTTGCAGGAGGAAGCTTCTCTGATGATGTCTGAATAAAGTAATAATCTATAAATATAGCAGAATAGATAATTGGGGTTTTTTAGTTTCCTTTATGGAAGAGGATATTTTGACAGTACCTTTCATGCTTCTTACAAGTCTGGTATCCTGTGATGTATTTAGGGAGGGCAATTCTTCCTATGCAGGGGTGAGCAATGAATAGGCATATGGGAGGGAGACTGAGGTACAAAGTAGAAAGGGAAATAAATATATTCTAGGAAGGTACCTCTCTATATCTGGATATTCCCTCAACTATATTCGAAATCTTAGATTATAAGGTCTTCAAAGGTTGTATCTCAGGATATTTTTTTGAAAAGAGGAAGTGAAAGGGATTCATTTCCCAGCTTCCATCGTCCACTCATCGACCTGTTTACCCTGAGACAGTGATTATGATATGTTTCCAATATGTGAATATTTACTAAGTAATCCTGACAGTATCTTTTACGTTAGTGCCGTAAAAGGAGCCATTGTCTAATCAAGAGGCAACGTGATTGGTTTTGAGGGATATCATGTTCCTATAACATTAACAAGAGTGTACAATTGCATGTTACTATCAGGGCAAGCACATATATTCAAAAGACCCAGATACCCGGGACTGGAAGATTCTGAATAGGCACAGAGAGTGGGAGTTTTAAATGAATATGTCATGTCTTTCTATCCCCAAATCACTGATTCCACAGAGTTTCTTATCCAATTACTCCTTGCCCTGCATAATTTTTCTTGTGCCAACCCTTTCTTATTCTAGAACACATGTTGTTTTTGCATAGTATTTTCTATAGGATAAATTAAAGTCCATAATTTCAAGGCTCTTATGATGTCAACATCCTCTATCCAGCACTCAGTATAGTAACTTAAAGACAGTAGTTGCCTAGGAAATATTGGCTGAATAAATAAATGGGTAACCTGAGCAAATAACTCTTCCAATATTTCTCAGCTAACAAAGGAAATCAGAGCAGAAGTTAATATGGATTGCCTGATCTGAAGAGAGTATTTTGATAAATTGTGGTCTAACATATAGAGAAGTGGATTATAATATAATGAGTAAGCTAAAGGCATTTGGGTTATCTATCTATCTATCTATCTATCTATCTATCTATCTATCTATCTATCTATCCATCATCTATCTCAACTCATGTAGGCCTGCACTTTCAACAGAAATTCTTGCAATGATTATAGACTGTATCTCTGTTCTCAAATACGCTCTCTGCTAGACCCACGTGATTACTTAACGCTAGCAGTTGGAGACTTCACTCTCATTATATTAAATTTAAATGGCCACACATGGTTACTCATCACTGTGCTGAACAGAGTAACTGACAATAGTTTTATGATTTAAAGCTAGTACTCTTAGTGTTTAACAACCTGACAAATGAATCGCTTCTAAATATTTGAATCAAGTGGGCCAATGACTTGGCTCAACCTCTACATTTTATATTTTCTCTCTGGAATTATGTAGAAGAATTAATTAAATAAAAGGAGATGTTTTTGTTTATAACCTTGTAATGAAAAGTGCTTTGGGGAAATATGTATGGGATTATTTATCAAAATTACACGAATTTGACCTAAAAAAGTTTTTTGTACTTGAGATACGGGAAGTTTGGAATAATGTGTCTTCCATATGGGATGATACACTAGGTGGTTCAACCCAAGTGTATGTTCTCATCACCAAGTAACTGAGTGGTATTCAATCACAGCTATCAAGCTCAAAACAGCCATATGTGATTCACCGATACTAAGGATATGTACTGCTTATAGACAGTTGAATTGTCTGTGTAAGTCCCTTCCTTTTCTCTGGCTGTCTGTATAGCCTATCTAAATGGTGAGAGGGTTCACACTGGGTTGTCTTGGGCCCAGAATTTCCACATCTCCTCTTATTTTAGTAAATGTTGTTAAATTAAGCTGTTCTCACTGGAATGGTCTAATTTCTGTTTTCCTCTTTGTTCTCTGAGTTGGACTCAGATTGGATTCAACACTAGGATATACGAATTCTTAAAAACAGATATGATTTTATTTGGATCCCTTAATCCAGTATTACTTACATTAAATAACCCTGCTTCCATTCTTCCCAGATAGTTTTACACTTTGATGATCTGGTTTGACTTAAATAATTTGCAAAAAGGGAGAAATCATTGATTTGCACACTAAGGGAAGACAATACAGTGAGAACCCCCTCCGCTCTGCTTTCTCTGGTCCCATTAGGGGATAGAAGAAGGTTTCTAAACTCCACAGAACTGGTTCTGAGTGTGTGGGACATTCCTTCATTATCTCTCACACTTTAGGAGAAAACTGCCCTAACTTATTCTAAAACTGAAAATAAAAATTAATGTGGAGATAAGCATATTTCTTAAAATATCTCTACAAAACAACAACAACAACAAAAGCAGCCCTGGGCCACTTACATCATTTTTTATCCTTGCATATTTTGCACGCATTAAAAGGAGAGCATGAAAGACATTCATTCAGAAGAATGCATCCCATTACAATAAAAATATAACATGGTGTAATTCCCAAATAATAAGAACAGTACTATAACTGAAGGAATCATGATGGAAAATTGGCGCACATTCAATGAGCTCGAAAGCAAGTTAATTTTTAAAACATCCACCCCTCTATACCTGGTAAATATCATTTTCGATCTAACATAAATATCTCATGGTACAATTTACATTCATTTCATTTTTGTGATGCCCAATAAAGTAAAACCTATGGACGGTCCACTTTGAGGGATAAGCGTAATTTGTTTAAAGATCAATAACTATGTAACTTCTTAGCTTTCTCCAGGGTAATGACTCTAATGAATGCTCCTCAGAGGTCTCCATTATGAGTGTAGTTCTGCCCTACACTCTGTCCAGCTCTTGGCTCTTGTTTCAAGTTGATGAGCCGCACAGTCCTTTCCACAGACTGCGTGTCCGTGTGTCAAGTGAGCGGCCCACAGTGCTCAGCAGCTCGGCATGACTGCTCTGTCATTGCACGTAGCCTGCACAGTGCCCACCGCTGAGAGCCCAGGTAGCGCCATTCGTTGAAGTGGGGTCAAGACGTGCCTCGCTTCTGACTCCACTTCAGTGGCGTTTGGAGACCTGTCGGTGAAGCCAGCTTCGAGTCCTTACCTTTCCCACTTGATTTTCCTCTTTAATTTTTGCCCTCTGAACAGGTAAACTGCTGGGTTTTGGCTGTCCTTATCTTGGTCGCTGTACTTTGTAGCTTTTCTTCCATTGGAAGCTTTAGCAAATCTGATTAGAAAATCTGATTGGCAGCATTTTCTTTACTCGTTGCTGTTTTCTCTTCCAAGCCCTGAGAAAATGGTGTGCAAATGCATTCCTTTCTTTTCTATGAGCTACTCCTGACTGTCTTGTCTCTATATGCTTTCTTTAAATTATTACGTTATAGTAATCATATAGCTTCCCCATTGTTGCAGGAGCAAATAGCTCTTCAATTTTCATACAGTTGTGCAGAATATTAATGAATTCATGAAGAGCCTGGAGTGTTTAACTCTAGAATGGATATTAATTAACTGGGCAGGCTCCATCATTGCTTCAAGCCTAGAGAATTCCTTGCATGTAGAGAACTAGGTACACACACACGAGGTAAGCTTTGGAGAATGTCTCGTAGCTTCTTGAATGACACTTTTTGTTCCTCTATTTTCTTCCTTGAGCTTTTGTGTGATCAGTTGTTGCAAATAACCAGGTGATGTGGGATTTCCCTCTGTGTGCTGTGATTACCACTAATGAATAAAACAACTGACTTGTCCTGTTGATAGGGCAGAACTTAGGTAGGAGGGGAAGATGGAGCTGAATGCTGGGAGAAAGAAGGGTAGAGTCAGGGAGAAGCCATGGATCCGCCACCAGAGATAGATGTGCTGAAACTTTGCTGGTGGGCCATGACCTCGTGTTGATACACAGAAATGGATTAAATTAAAATAAGAGTTAGCCAATAAGAAGCTAGAGCTAATGGGTCAAGCAGTGATTTAATTAATACAGTTTCTGTGTGGTTATTTTGGTTCTAAGCTAGGAGGGCATCTGGGAACGAACAACTGGGCCCTCCTCTTCCTCCAATCAGTTGGAAGTTCTCTCTGGAGAAGATCAAGCTTGCCTTGTTCACTTTCCAGGCCTCTCTACCCAGGAAGGTTTGTTTCTCCTCTGACAAGGCTTTCACACGTTTAGGGCATGACCAGACAATTCACAAGCTCCTCATGAAGCTCACACCTTACCAAGTCTGCCTGTCACAGTGAAAAAGAATTTGTAAGGAATAACTGAACTTATTGCCAGGCTTCTCCTTTATATGTACAAATGATCTGTTGATCCCAATGTTACACATTTGACTATAGACTCACACTGAAGATGAATGCTTTAGGGCCAATGGGAGGCTCATTGGGTGCAGCCATTTGCTGCGGTGCTTGGCAACCTTAGCTCAACCACGAGGACTCTTAAGGCAGAAGAAGCCCCCATCCTCTGATCTCCATAAGATACACTGTGGCACTTACGCCCATCATATGAAATCCAGTATATCTGAGGGCACATAAGATGGGTTCAAGAGGGTAACTGGGAGTTTTGGGGGGAGGAAAGGGATGGGAGGGTTGATGTAATTCTATTCCAATTTAAAACATATTTCAGGGGGCTGGAGAGATGGTTCAGTGGTTCATAGCATTGGCCGCTCTTCCAGAGGACCCAGGTTCAATTCCCAGCACCTATAGGGCAGCTCAGAACTGTCTGTAATTCAATTCCAGATCCGACTCCACCACACAGACAGACAAACATGCAGGCAAAATATCAGTGCTATAAAATAAAAATAAGTAAATTAAAAAACATAAAAAGAATAATGCTTTAAAATTTAGTTGGTTGACCTTCTAAAATGGTTGACATATTTGTCAAACGTTGCTGTCTTGTGACTCTCAAGGCGTCTGAAATATTTTCATGAACATGATGAAATCCGAATGTTTTCACAAGCACTCCCTAATAAAAATGTGGTATCCAGGAAGTCCAAATACATAGAATATCTACTTATAAATCTAAATCCTCAGTCCCAGTCAACAACAGTAAGAATGTTCAAAAGCACGGTGATGTTCGAGCGTGGCAACATTGATTACGTGGAGGAAATAGTATTGTTTTTAATTACGGGTCAATAATGCAGGATCACAAATTTAAACAGTCCACATGGTAACTTGCTAGTCTGTGACTCTACCAAGTAAAATGCTCCTAAGGCTTTGTCGTTTTAATACATGGTGTCGATGTTGGAAAGTCCCTAACATTGCATTCCTTCAAGGAGCAAAAGGATGGAAAAGAGGGAGGGAGGCGAGTATGAAGACCTTTGTGTTTACATAGTTCTGTGGAATTTGTTAGACCCAACAGCTCATTTCCTTTCTGAAGCCTGCAAAATTTTACTTTTATGCATCACACAGGGAATGAACAAAAGCAATAAAAATATGGAAAAATATAACCCACGCCTTTGCCTTCAAGAAAATCTGTTTGTGAAAGAAAAACGTTAATCTGTGCAAGATATCATGAATTATCGAGATATTTTTTCTTAAATTATTTATTTATTTTAATGTATGTGCATCGGTGCTTTGCCTGCCTGTAAGTCTGTGTGAGGGTGTCAGAGCTTAATGTTAGAGACAATGCAGTTGTTAGCTGCCATGTGGGTGCTGGGAATTGAACCCAGGTCCCTGGAAGAGCAGTTGGTGCTATTAACGGCTGAGCCATCTCTCCTGATCCCGACAGTTTGACATTTGATTTTTGTAATATTTTAATTTCACAATATCCCAAGTAATTTTTGCTGGATTCTCTGGAATGGTGCTAATTTGCATATATTTTAGTAAAGTTACTGTAATTTGTTATTTATATTTTAGAGAATTTGTTAGATCAAGATTTACTTGTTTTCTTCCTACTTTCAAACCAGAGGTACTTTATTATTAGGTTTAGATTAATGAAATGTAAACGGGTGAAATCACTTTTCTTCTTTTTTAATTTTCTAAGATTTATTTATTGATTATATATATAGTGTTCTGCCTGCGTATATGCCTGCACACCAGAAGAGGGCACAAGATCTTATTATAGATGCTTGTGAATCACCATGTGGTTGCGGAGAATTGAACTCAGGACCTCTGGAAGAGCATAGTGGTATTAACCTCTGAGACATCTCCCAGCACTCAGGAGGCAGAGGCAGGTGGATTTCTCTGAGTTTGGGGCCAGCCTGATGTACAGAGTGAGTCACCCCAAAACGACACAGAAACCCTCTCAAAAAAAAAAAAGAAGAAGAAGAAGAAAAAAGAAGTCCTACAAGAGACAGAAATCACTTTTCTTAGTTAAGGTTTCTATTTCTGTGGAGAGACACCATAACCACGAGAACGCCTATAAAGGAAAGCATTTAATTGGGACTGACTTAATTTAATTTCAGAGATTTAGTTCATTATCTTCATGGTGACCTGCAGGCAGACATTGGGCTGGAGAAGGAGCTAAGAGTTCTATGTCTTGATCAATGGCAGGCAGCAGAAGCAATTGTGTGTCATAAAGCATAGCTTGATCATAGGAGACCTCAGAACCCACCCCAACAGTGAAACCCTTCTTCCAACAAGGCCACGCCTCCTAATAGTGCCAGTCCCAATAGGTCAAGCATTCAAATGCACAGGTTTATAAGATTATACCAATTCAAAGTACTATACCACTTAAAACTGATTCTCAAGCAGGATTCAAGCTGCTTCCAACTCTCGGCAGCAGTAGGGTATGTGGTGAGAATCACATGAACTCTGAAAAGTATTAGAACTCAAAGCTTCTGTGCCTAGTGGGTGCCCATGGAAAGCCCGTGGAGAGTAAGTCTTGTGTCAGAAGTTCTGCTCACCCAGAGAAATAGTGGAGGTGGGGGCCATAGAGAGTCCTGGAGGCTGGTTCCAGGGAGCTCCCTGGACAGAAACTTAGGCTCAGGATAAGCTGCCACGTGTCTCCCAGAAGCCTCTCATTTTATTAAGGCCTTCAGAGAGGGGAGCCCCAACTACACCCCAGTATTTATGTCTCTTTTCAGCATGAGGCAGTTGGCACAGTTGTTACCCAGTGGCACTGAGGTTGATACTTCAGGGAGGTGATGGAAATAAGAAGAGAAAAAGCCACTAGTGCTTGGCTTCCGGCCAACTGCTGGGCAATCAGGTAGATGGGAAGCTGGAGTTTCCACAGCAATGGAGCATGGGACTGCGGACCATGGATGGAGGGATAAAATTCTATGCTCCACAAGGGCTTCAGTTTTGAGAGTCATAACCCCTGGTTTTAAGAGGCCAAACAAAAAACAAAGCAATAACTACAAAAAAAAAAAAAAAAACCAAACAGTAGACCTGAGGCCATCATAGACTGATAGTAACTTTAAAATAAAAAAAAAATTATTTAAGGTATTTTTAATTTTTTATATATTTAGAATTAAAATAGGATTATGTCATTTTCCACCTTCCCTTTCCTTGCTTCCACTCTAACTGATAACCTTCTTTTCTTTGATTAGGATTGTTATATACATATCTATTTAATGGTAACTTTTGACAGCTCTTCCATGATAGGCTGGATATTATTAAAGATCTGGCCAATCTATGCCCAGCTGGTTTCTCAATAAATTCAGCTTCACTGGAGGCTTCCCAAACATTTTCCAGGGGATGCCGGATGAAGGAGGAAGGTAGGACCTCAAAGACTGCTGCTGGCCGCCAGCCACCTTGCCTCCCCTGTAGAGTTCCCACAGAGCTGAAAGATGGACTTGGTTTTTAATAGCAGCAAAATATCTAAATAAGAATAAAGAATAAGCCGGGCGGTGGTGGTGCACGCCTTTAATCCCAGCACTCAGGAGGCAGAGGCAGGCGGATCTCTGTGAGTTCGAGGCCAGCCTGGTCTACAAGAGCTAGTTCCAGGACAGGCTCTAAAAAAGCTGCAGAGAAACCCTGTCTCGAAAAACCAAAAAAAGAAAAAAGAAAAAAAAAGAATAAAGAATAAAATAAAATATAAAATAAAAAGTAAGGAAGAGCACAAGGCCTTCTTCCTGAAGAAGAATATTGCATTGTAACAGGCAATATGAACTTTAAAAAATTATGCCTGTACAAATGTTTTATGAAAAAAATTAGAAGGGTAATCATTAGTTTTTTTCATTTAATTTCATTATCAATCATTTTTACCTAAGTAATAACAATCATTAAAAGACAGTATCGGCTTATTGTGAATACCACTGCCATACCAATTGCTTTTGGTCAATAATTAACCTACTTTGTACATAATATCTTTTTGTTTGTTTGCTTTTTAGATGCAGGGTTTCTCTGTGTAACAGCCATGGATGTCCTAGAACTAGCTCTTGTAGACCAGGCTGGCCTCGAATTCACAGAGATCCACCTGCCTCTGCCTCCTGAATGCTGGGCTTATAGGTGTGGGCCATCACTGCCAAGCGTGTAAATAATATTTTACACAGAGTTTATAAGGATAAAACTTCTGCTTATTTCTACTGAATGAAATACAATATTCACTCAGATTCACACAACTTATTTTCACAAATGTGACATTTTGTCTTTCTAAATAAGGAAGAGTCTGTATTTAGGAAACTGATGCTTCCCATAAAGATGATGCCCAACAATTTTCAAAATTACTGGAGAGAATATTAGAAAATGCTCAACATCTGAGAATACTCATTTGACTACCAAGATGGTAGTTTCTTAACAACAGGAATGGTGAGAGAGGGAAAATATTTGAATTACAACACAGTTATCTGTAACTAAGTAACCAAGAGTGACCATCTCCTAGGCATTCTCCTTGAGTAAATGGCAATACTACCACATTATACAATTAAATATGACTAGTAAAAATCTTGGCAAATAAATCTTCCCCTCTTTCTCTTTCTGTGTGTGTACACGCATGTATATGAGTGTAAGCACGAAGCCACACTTGTGGGTGTTGTGGGTATGTTTTAATGATCTTCTTTGAGTCGAGGTATGGTACTTAGGGGACAGCCATTGTTCTTGCCATATGCTTCCTATCAACTGAAAAAAATATATTAACAAGGAATTATATTGTCCTGTAGCTGTAAGAAAAAACTATTAAGGAAGGGCAAATGGATGGAAAACAGCACTGATTTCTAGCATCTAATCAACATGATGTCGTAAGTAAATGAAGCCATAGTCTATGAAGCTGAATTTAAATTTGGATATAAGACATGAAGGGCATTAGCCCAATAAAGCCAGAAAAGAGTCTTCCCATCATCAGAAGAGAAAGACTGTGGAGCCCAAGGTCACATGATGATGGCAGAGATGATGAAGTTCAGTGCAGCCAGGAGACATTCTTAAGCTTCTCTTTTCAATATACCAGCAGTTTGGAGGCCTCCAAAGTATTATTTATTATCTAGTCGTATTTGTGTATGGGAAAATAAAAATCATTGCTAGACTGGAATATTGTTTCAGGCAGGTAGGTCTTCTCTTTGCACATCAAAACTGCTCATATTTTTAATTCAATACAAATGACTGCATGTAATATGGAAATAAGTCATTGGCTGATGCACTCCACCCATGAGGAACCACAGAAATCTGGAATGTCTATCTACATTTTAAAATGTATTGTTTGTAACTAGAAGTAGAAAAATGTTCATTTGTTTCCCCTGCTCCATTTGTTGGCGGATCGGTTGAGTTAACTCCAGTGTGAAAGAGGTTTTAAAACATTATTTATGAAGCCTACAGATTATGCTTTCCTTCTTTCAGGCCTCTAAAGAATATCTAATTTAAATTTATCAAATTCTTTATATAGAAGCCTCCTTAATTAACTGTTTCTTTCAGCAAAGGAAAAGAAGCTTGCTGCACTGTCTTGGCAGAGACCTTATCACTAACAATGTACTCATTATTTTTAGTTTAAACATGAGCAGATGTGGATTTTTTTCTTTATTTATTTAAACTAAGAAGCGCCACCATGAGAAGTAATTTAACAGCCATCCTGATTTAGGATAAAGGTCTTGACCAGCGTTTGCTGCAGTAGTTACACATTGAAGTTTGCGTCCTGAGCTGCCAACTTCAAATTAACTTTTTACAGCTATATTACAGCAATCAAAAAAAAAAAAACAAGTTTATTTCCTCTTTAGGCTTCATTGGTAAATTGCAATTACTATTTACATATTCTATATGTTTTGTGATGACAAACACCACTGAATTTTCATTGATCAGCTTAATAGCTTTATTGCTAAACTGGAAAAGGATGCAGCTGAAAATACATCAAGCCAGCCATGACTGAAATGAACAGGAAAGAGTATGAAACACATGTACTAAAATGGCTTCTTTGAAATCACTATGATCAATACAAAGAGAAGTAAATTCTAATTGAAATGCACTGTCAATGTATCCAGTTTATTCCAAACACAGGTTTTATTCCATTGCCTTGTTAGATAAGAGTGTGCATATGTGAGAACACAATACTTGCACTGACATTTGAAAATTTGGATATTATTGACACATGCTGATTGATTAATTGCTGAAGCTTTGTAGCTACTCAGATTTTGGGGGGAGAGGGTAACTGTAAATCTGTCTGTGAGTTTTGTTATTACTTTCCTTTTCTTCATTTTTTTGGTAGAATGTCATGCTTCCTCTTCTTTAGAACAGTTTCTTATATGCTGCTATTTCATTTTCATTGGCTCTCTCTCTCCCTCTCCCTCTCTCCCTCCCTCCCTCTCTCTCTCTCTCTCTCTCTCCTCTCTCTCTCTCTCTCTCTCTCTCTCTCTCTCTCTCTCTCTCTCTCTCAACAGTCTGGATCCCAGGATTTTTTTAGTAATTTAAAACTTCCTCAACCCAACAAAGAATTTTGGTCTCCCTTTTCTCTCATTTTATACTTTTTTTTCCTTTCCATTGTTCATAACTCTTCTCAGCTTTACTTAACCCTGAACTCTGTAAAGCTACATATTTGCTTCTATTATCTTAAGATTTAATCTAACAACCAGGAGATAAA